>NW_012101388.1:2085029-2094818 GCF_000951045.1 Mandrillus leucophaeus | reverse complement strand
AAAAAAAAAAAGATGCATAAATTAATAAATGAAGCAGAAATATAGTAGTTATATATATGAGATCAAGTGGTGAAAGATGATTAGGTATTCATCTGTTAAACAGGCAGGGAAAAATACTTAGACACAAAGAGAAAAATAATCCAAAGCAAAATGATATTTTGGAAACAAAAAATATGTTAACATGTGTAAAGAAAGGAAGCATTAATGGTAGGTAGCACATGGGACGAATCCACTATTTTATATCTAGAAGGTTGCATTTTATTTTAGAAGAGACAAAGTGTTTGAGGAGTATTGTTTTGAAGAATAGAAAGATTAGATCTGAATTATTTTAAAAGCAAATCTTATTTCTTCACTGTCTTAAAATTCCAGGAATATCCCACATTCTTTGTCTACTTTTTCTTGTTCACTTGGACTATTTTCTTTACCTCGGTATCACTGGAATAAATAGTTTTACTATCGCATGACTACTTAGTTTGGGGTGATCTGATTCTAATATTTGGGTTTTAAGTTCATCATTACTTTCCCATAATCTCTTTTCAATTTATTCATATGCCTAAAATGACAATTGATTTGACTTTTATTTTGTGATCCATTTGAATACATTTTTTAGCTTTTTGTCTTTGACTTTTAAATGCTTGCTTGTTATGTTTCAGTTTTCATTCTGCCTCTTCTCCTCTCTGTCTTCCTCCTTCCTTATTTCTTCCTTCCCTTCCTCCTTTGATCTTAAACTTTACTGATAGATGCTAAGCTTTGAAAGTTAGACACCCTGCCTTTTAAATCTAATTTATCTAGCAGTAACATCTTGAATTTTCAACCACTTGTGGTAAATGGAGTTTCCACTGATCTTGCACTTTTGAAAAATCTGTCATATATCAAGTTCAATCAGTGAAAATTCATTCGCTTTCATTCCAAATTTTGAATTTTATTTTGTGATGATACATTACATTTGTCTTTAAAAATTAATTGGCAGCATCAGATAATTTTCCTAAATAACACGTTTTAATTATTGATGATTCCAAATAGGTCTTTTAAAGAAATCTTGCATGATGTAATTAATGGACAAGAATCCTCCCATATAATTTGAATTTTTCTAATTTGTGTATAATACTTTCTGATTTAATTGGTAGTATTCAGTAGAGCATACTTATTGACAAAATGGCTCTTCTGTCACTTAAGATGTACTTCATCCTAAGAAAAAGCCAGAGTATATAAGTTTGTATTTCTTCTATAATTAGACAGCTACTTACTTTGAGGTTTAAATTTTTTTTTAAAAAAGAAAAACTTTATTTCTTTACAGAAGAATTCACTATCTTAGGTAAAAATTATAAAGCAGAATTCTACCATTTTAATGTTAGAATTAAATCTCAGTACCATTTTAATGTTCCTGAGAAAAGAAACGTTACAGCAAAGACAGAACGTTTAAAAGTGTTTTTCTACTAAATATCATAGACAAGTGACAAGAGAAGATCCTTGTTCATATGTAAAACGTCTAACCTTTGTGAAATTAGAGAGAAATAGCTTTAGTAATGTTTTACGTATAAAATAAATGAAGTATTTTAATACACAGACATTTTGATAACTTGATGCTATATAGACAAGTTAAACAAATATGAATGTGTACTTACTGTAGCATATTGAGAACAAGCTCAGTATTGTTCACAAAAATCATTATTCTTACTTTTGAATCATGTCATGTATTTTGCTAGACTTTAAATGTTATTTAGTTATTAGAGTTTGCACCTCAACTTATTTCTTATCTTCAAGGACCTGAAATTCTAATAGAAAAAGATTAGATATGAACATAAACCATAAAATATGAGGTGATATACTGTGTTATAGTTGCCATGAGAGATGTATAGATCATGTACTCTAAGGGTTGAGTGAAAAAAAATAATAGTTAAAAAAATCAGAGATGATATTTTTAATCAGATGGTTTTTGATCTAGTCTTTGCACCATGAAAACAATTTGGAGATGAAATAATAGAAAAAAAAGGCCATGAACAAAAAATGTAGAAACAGGGCATTCTATATTTACTATAACGTGGTCTACTAGTTATCCATTGCTGCTACAACAAAGTTAGTAGCTTAAAACAATATCAGTTGTTTATCTTGTTCATGACTCTGCAATTTGAACAGTGGCTGATAAAGAAAACCTTGACCCCGCTTCATGTGGCATTAAAAAGGTAGCTTGAAGGATTGAACCTCAAATTGCTTAATGGCATATTCACTCAGATATGTGGTGATCAATTTTGGCTATTGACTTGCACCTGAAGCTGTGGCATCTACACGTGAGCTCTCCCTGTGACTTCATGGCTTCATCAAAGCATCGTAGCTGGCTGGGCTCTGGGAAGGAGCATTGCGAGAGAGAACAAGACATGTGCATGGCATCTTTATGAGGCAGTATCAGAAGTCACAGAGCATCACTTCTGCCATGTTCTATCAGTTTCCTCATCAAAGTCATCACAAAGCTCTTCCCAGGTTTAAGGCTTCGATTTAAAGGAGCTGTAAATGTCACATTGTAAAAAGAACAGGTTGAATGAAATGTACTGTTACCATCATCTTGGAAAACAAAACAAAACAAACAAACAAACTAATCATCCAGACATGGTACATAAGAGACACAAGATTTCCTTTCTTCCAGTAAAGCAATGAACATAGGAAAAGCATCTTTTCCTGGTATTGTGAGACACTGACTATGAAATCAACTAATAAGAGATCAGAGCAAAGTTGTGAAAAATGTTCTAATTTTCTAAGCTTGGAAAAGTAGACTCTAACCTTATTTATAATATTAATATATATAAAACAAGAACCTGTTTATGGTGACGAATCAGCAGTCCTCATCGAACAATTTGTGGGCATACAGGTTATTATGAAATATGAAAGAATTTTTACAGTATACTACTGTCAAATTACCATATATGAAGATGTGTACAATAGTCAATATTTTTTAAATATAATGAAGATCATCATACAATATTATGACCTGCTAGAAAGGTCTTATAGGTGGAATGGAAAAAAATCACTGAGACTTTCCTAGTATAATCTATGAAGAAAATATATTACCTAAGTTCTTTTAAAAAAAATTAATGGGTGGGATTTATTTTATTTTTATAACTATTTTATTGGTTGCTTTGGTAAAAGAAGTTTTAATTTCTGATTGAGAATAATTTGGGATAAAAATAAGGAATAAGAAAGGGACTGAGAATTAACATAAAATGGAAAACCTAAAATATTGTGTGGATTTTATTTTGAATCAGGGAGAGAAGGGAGCTAAATCAGTTAAATTTACTGTTTTCATTAGGGTACCTACTTTTATTTTTGTGCTAAAGACATGAAAGTGAACATTGAAATTATAAATTCTTTGAAGAATTTGACCACTTATTTGAGAGACATGAAATTAAGGAAAGCCATAACCATGGGCAGAAGATTAAAAAATGCTAACATCCATTTTAGTTGCTTACAAAAGTCCCTTGCACATAACAATAGAGTCTTTAAATTGTAGAAACTGGTTAGAGAAAGTAACTTTTTTTTTTTTTTTTAAATAAAAGGATACAGGAAAAAAACAAAAATAAATGAAAATAATAAATGTTAACATTAAAAAAGAAATACCTAAATATGCACTTAAAATATCAATAGGCAATTGTCCAAACACTTTGCATGTAATTTGTCTTAATTTTTGTACATTTAGGGGGTTCAAATGCAGATTTTTACATGCACATATTGTGTCCTGGTGAAGTCTGGGCTTTAGTGCACCCATCACCTGAAGAGTGAACGTTGTACCCAACAGGTAATTTTTCAAACCTCACTTCACTCCCACCATCCCACCTTCCCATCTTTTGGAGTCTCCAGTGTCTATTATTCCACTCTGAATGTCCATGTATACCCAATGCTTAGTGTCTACTTATAAATGGGAACATGCAGTATTTACTTGACTGACTGTTTCTGAGTTATTTCGCTGAGGATAATGGCCTCGAATTCCATGCATACTGCTGAAAAATACAAGATTTCATTACTTTGTGTTTTTTTGTTTTGTTTTGTTTTGTTTTGTTTGTTTGTTTTGGCTGAGTTGTATTTTATGGTATACGTATGTACACCACATTTTTTTTTTATCCAAATCCTCTGCTAATGAACACTTACGTTGATTCAATGACTTTGCTATTGTGAATGTGCTGCAATAAACATATGAATGCAGGTATCTTTTTGGCTTTGAGTATATACCCAGTAGTGAGAGTGCTGGATTTGTACGTAACTGTATTTTTAGTTCTTTCAGAAATTTCCATACTGTTTTCCATAGAGGTCGAATAAATGTCCATTCCCACCAACAGCATATAAAGATTCCCTTTTCTCAGCATCCTCCCCAACATCTGTTGTTTTTTGACTTTTTAATAATAGCCATTCTGTCGGATATAAGATGGTATTTCATTGTGGCTTTAACTTGTATTTCTCTGATGATTAGTACATGTAATTTTTTATAAAGAGCTAGGTAGGTAGATACTTCATTTGGAACATAGCATCGATGTTTACATATTCTTAAAATAAATACCTATAAACCTACATATGTACTATAAAATAAGATATTGATGCCAAAACTTTTATGTTATTGAATTTAAGAAAACTAACAGAGAGCATTCTCAGATAAGAGTTGATATTTGACAAAAATAAGAATGTTCCGGAATGAATACATTATAAATTATATTTGAAGTTGGTGCTTAATTACACTTCAATAAAGACTTTATTGCAAAGTGGATACACTATTTGTTTGTTGGTATGAAAAACATATTTAATAGAACCATGAAACTGTGCACGGTACTTCTATGCAACACAGAGAAAAAGACCATTTCAGGCTGCTTATGAAAATTATTGCCACGATAGTATTTCATCTGTATTGTGCTAAAAATTCAAACAATTATGTTCTTCTATTTCTGACAATGTTAACAAACCAACAATCTCACAATTTGATACATGAAGAAAGCACATCACTTCCTTTTATAGCCTGTTCTAAAGCCCACTGAGTTCAATGAAGCACTAATATGAAAGACACAGTGAGAAAAAGGATATATATTCGTGTTTTGCAGGGTTCTTCTACTATTTTTGCCTAAGTTTACACTATGCACCATGATTCAGATTTTCTTAGTTATTGCCTTTTCAACGTTATTTTTCTAAAGACTTGATGCTTCAAAGACATGGTTATGGGCTGTATTGTGTCAATCCACAATTTATATGTTAAAAGTTTTAACCCTCAGTTCCTAAGAATTTGTCTGTATTTGAAGCTGGGGCCTTTAAAGATGTAATTAACATTAAAAGAGTTCATAGGTATAGACCCTAATCCATTCTGATTGGTGCTCTTTTCAGTAGAGGAGATTATGACACATGCAGAAAGAGAAGAGCATGTGAAGACAGAGGGAGAAGGTGGCCATCTGCAAGCCAAGAAAAGAAGCCCCAGGAACCCAATCTCGCCAACACCTTGATCTGAGACTTCTAGCGTCCAGAATTTCAAGAAAATAAATCACTGCTGTTTAAACCACACAGCCTGTGGTATTTTTTTAATGCCAGCCCTACCAAATGAATACAAGACAGCTTGGTTGGGCATAAAAATATATATATAGTTTGTTCTTCCTTTTCTTAAGATTCTAGAAAATTTCTCAGTTGTTTGTGGGCTGGTTTAAATGCTTCCTCCGTGGGAGGGCATCAGCTGAGTTTGGTTCAGTTTTCCTTTCTGCTCTAACAGGACAGCACTGACATCAATGCCTCACAATTGTTGTGCTCTCCCTCATCCAGCACCCAGAGGTACTCTCTGCACCACTCGCTGCTGCTAGGAGTTGAGAGTGTAATGGTGTCGGCCACCAGATTGTTTTATTCTTTCTATCTCTGCAGTGCTTCTTTCAGCCGTATAAATTAAAACTAGATACCATGAGGGCTCACCTGATTTTTGGTTCCTATAAAGGTGTTTTTCTGTACAGACAACTGTTAAATTGGTGTCCTTGAGGGGAACAGTCAATGGCTGGAGCCTTCTATTCTGCCATCTTACTCTGCCTCTCTGGTATGAGAGATATTTGAAAATCTGGAGCGACTATTATCTAACAAACGTAATCCTCTCCGAATTGTTAAAATATATTCTATACCCTTCAGTTATTTTCAAGTTTGTCTTATTTCTTTAAATACAGTAAGTATATTTGCTTTTGAATCTGTGTCCAATAGTTTCACTGTTTACGTGGTTTTGTTCTACTAGATTTCAGTATTAAATATTTCTGTACCTGGTTATCTTTGACTGGGTCTGATAACTACTATTGAAAATTCATTTTCTATAGTAGTTCTCTCCAAATTAAACTATAAAATAAATTAAGTTTAAAAATCTAACCAAATTATAATAACATTTGGAGAGGATTATTATTATTTTATACTTATCTTTTACTGATGCCAAAAACTATTTGTTAATAGGATCATAGTAGTGTATTATAACAAATTGATTTCTGAACTGCTATCACTTATTCTTAAAAGATGTTTATGTAATAAAACAATTCATTTTCCTTTCAAAAACATTCAGGCACAATTTTTGATAAAATAAAAATTCATAATTACTTTAATTTTCACCTAGAAAGTTAATAATGACATGCTTACCTACAATTCTATTTTCTACTTCTTTCTTCAAAGAACCACACATTTTGACACACACATATTTATAAAATTAGAGAAATGCTATTCACATTCACTCTAATCTGTTTTGCCCAATAAGCTACATTATGTATACTATTATTTAATATAATATAATGTATTTCCATGTTAAATAACACAGCTAAGTCAGTATCCTGGAAATTTTTTCCTGAATTATATCAAGCTATCTTAAATAAATCCCACATTTCTGATTATATTATTCTAAATTGTTTTTTATTTTAAACAAAACTGTGAAGGAAGACATTTCTGAGCATTTCTCTTCACAGATTTTCTGTTCATTTCACTAAGAACCTTTCTAAAAATAGAACAGCTAGGTCAGGTTGTAACACTATTTTAGAGGCCTCTGATACATATTGTCAACTTTCTCTTAAGAAACATATTTACACTCTTACAAATTAATATAGAAGAGTTTCTCTTTCCTGATAGCATAACCAGCACTAATTATTAGCATTTTTAAAAAATCAAGTAAATAAACTATATGGTTTTGCGATTGTTTTACCATGCATTTTTGAGGTATTGAACAATTGTAGTTTAATAGACCATTCTTCTCCATTAACATTTATTAGACTTTTGTCAATTTTTATTGAGTTATATTAAATAACTTAAATCTTCCTTAATAAATTACATATATATTGTTCTAGATACTATTTCCCTGGTAACTTCTTTAGGATCTTTCATGGTGGTGGTTGTTACTATTATTTTTGAGAATATTCATGATTTGGTCACTTGTTGATTTTGCTCTTTGGTTATTCAAACAAAAATGTAAGTATGAGATTGGACCTTCAAAGACTTTCTCCATCTTTTCTTTTCATTTATACACTTAAATCTTTTAGCAAGATACATTGATGTAAGTTCTGAAAAGTGTCAAGTCGGACTTTGATGATAAATTAGATGGATAGATACATATATACATAGATATATAGATGATAGAGAAATAGAATTTTTGAAATTTCATTATAGTTATAAAATCATTTATAAAACCTTGATATTACCTTATATACATACATACCCTATTGAACAACAAATAGTTATAATGCATTATAAATCTAATAGGCTCTATAATATTATCTTAAAATTGTATATATAGTGCCAACTTTAATAAACTTGACATTTTCTCTATATTCTGAGTACTGTCATGTATCTTAGCTCCTGTGAAGTAGCTTGGGGAATTCTATCGAACACTCTAAGCCAATAGGCCTCTATACTGTTAAAGATTTTCAGCCAGTGTGTAATATAATGCAATATTCTGGCTGTTGTGCTAATGATTTTACTGTGGCCTCTCTTTATGCCATTTATTTTACCTGATTATATCTGATAAACAATATTTCTTTTAAAAAGTGTGGGAAAATAGTGCAACTGGGCCACTGGGTGGAGTGGGGCACGGGTAAATACAAGTTCTCCATATTATTCCACAACATTTCTAGTTTCTAGAGTTCCTTCCAATGAAACCGTTGAGGAAAGATAGGCAAATTGGGGCATAAAATGGACATAATTCCTTGAATATAATGAAGTTCTTTGTAAATACCACTATGTTAGAGCAGAATTTGTCGTTTGGAACAAATGACAGTTAATGTGTCATGGCTTTGGTGCACACAAAGAGTACACAGATGTGATTATTCTAGTGCCAGGCATTCCCTCAATGGGGACTGTGCTGTCATGTAATCTTGTAATTCATATTTTGTTAAGCCTCCTTGTTTTCAGAAACTTGTGACTCACCACTACCCTCCTCAACTAAGTGTTTAGTAGTTGTTGGTTTCTATTCCAGTGATCAGTCTACACCTGTTTCTTTTCTAATATTAACATATTCTCACTATCATAGTTTTAAAATTTGTTTCAATGCCATCAGAGTAAATCACATAAAATATTCAGATTCATATGCTGTAAGAGTAAAGATACAAATAATAGCCAAGTCATTTCAGAGCCTTATTTTTCTTGATAAGATATTATATATTAATATGACATATTATAGCAAAGAAGTTTAATTAAAAAACTAGTAGGCACAATTTGTATCACAATTTGACATAATTTAAATGTGCATATCATTTGTTATTAATCATCATTTTCATTTTGGCTTAAAAATGTATGTACAATATTCATGCGTCTGAAAGGAAATACTTAGTATAGAATGTTACTTTGAATTACCTAACAACTGTTATCAGCATCTACTGATGCTGAGCTAAATGATTACACAAACAAGATTCTAGCAAATTGAAATTTGGTTTCTGTGCCAAGCCCTCAGTGTTTCACCTGAGTCTGCTTTGAAGTAAATACATCCAATTGTTTTTGAAAATAAACATTGTTTAAATAGTAATTTATAGCAAGATTAGAAATAGGGTCTATTTTAACATATTAATATATTGATTCTTAAGAGCTTTTTGATATTCAGAATGAATATTAATATACTGTACTCTTTGAAATTATTCAAAGAAATAGACCAAGCTGCAATGGCCATTTTATTTACATGTTTTGAGACAGTTGTATCTTGATGTGTTTTCATATTTCATTGATTTTATGAGCTTCATTATTGATTCTCTTTGTTGGAAGGTCATGAATTCTTTGTATATCCTTAAGTTAAAAATATTGTTTCTAATGGGATAATTCTTTATTGTGTAATAAACATGCTTGTGAATCTCTAGCATTTCAGAGTCATAATGCTTTAAAGATTAGCCACATTCCCCCACACTGTTTTATATGCATATATCATGAGGGTAATAGTTACTATTTTTTTCAATTTGTGATTATTCAGTTAATCACACATCTATGAATTCTCTGTTACGAATACTCTGTTATACAAGAGGAGTCCAACTCTACCCCGGAATCCTGAGTTTGATCATTCAGGCCTGATCACAATTACAAAGCTCTACTTGGTGCGCCCGGTGGATAGAGCTGCCCACTGTGTGCCAGACTTGGCTCATAGACAGTGCATTGCGGTGTCCAGGGGGAGTGACAGTCAAGGATTCACGTCCTCTCAGGCCTGCCACACTTCTAGGCATATTTATATGTCAAGGCAAATGTGTTCCTTCTGGAGGCCTCTACATCCGGCAGTTCAGTACTTTTCTGCTCCTAGCTCTTCCCAGCTCTCCCTCCCCACAGTCCCCTGAGTCCATAAAATGGCAG
>NW_012101388.1:2063546-2083959 GCF_000951045.1 Mandrillus leucophaeus | reverse complement strand
TTTGATCAATTAATAAATCAATTATTTACAACCTAAAATGAGTAATATTATTGAATCATTAGATGGATTGGTTATTAAATACACTGTTAAGAATTTCCTGGGAGAGGAAAGCAGCTGCCACCAAGTTTTTGCTAAATATATGCAACCTTCAAGAGTATTCCAGGGCAAAATTTGTGATAGAGTTTGCCTGTGCTCCCACCCAAATCTCATCTTGAATTGTAGTTCCCATAGTCCCCATATGTCATGGGAAGGACCAGGTAGAGACACTGGAATCATGGGGGGTTCCCCATTCCTGTTCTTGTGATAGTGACTTAGGTCTCATGAGATCTGATGGTTTTAAAAGGGGCTTTCCCCTTCGCCGGACACTCTCTTCTCTCTCCTGCCACCATGCTAAGAAGGATATGTTTGCTTCCCCTTCTGCCATGAACATAGTTTCCTGAGGCCTCCCCAGCTATGTGAAACTGTGAGCCAATGAAACCTCTTTTATTTATAAACTACCCAGTCTCAGGTATGTCTTTATTAACAGCATGAAAATAAATGCGTACAGTGAAGCTTACCTTCTCTGTATTTACCTATGACCTCTGTTCTCAAACTTTTTGGTTTCAGGATCACCTTACACATTTCAAAGTTGTTGAGAATTAGGGAGCACTGCAAGAATGGTAGAGTGAGAACTTTCAAAAATATGTGCCCCCCCAAAAAGCAATGCAAACTGCAAAAAATGTCAAAATCAACGTATTCAGAATTCTGAAAACTAACAGTATGAGAAATGTATATTCTAGAAAAATGGCTGAATTTCTGCACAAACAATGAGCTTTGGTGGTGTTCTGACCTGCCTTCATCCCAGCGCTTTCCCTTGGCCCTGTGGGAATCTTGAAAACCAACAGCCTCACAACTATTGTATCTCACCAAAATAATTGAGACCTACTCATCTGTAACTTCTGCTTATAAATAACATTTTTGAAAAAGTACAGAATAATATACTTCTCAGTAAAATATGAGAAGTAAAATATACTTCTCAGTAAAATAGTAAAAATTAAGTTAAACATATTTTACTTAATTTTTAGCTTAATTATATTAAGCTAAAAATATATTTTTGATGCTGTATAGCATAAATGCAAAATGGCATCTTCAATCAGATAAGTTTAACTTCATCCAGTCTAAAACACCAAATATTTATCTGTGCTTAATGACACAAGTTATTAGATATTGGTGGCTTCAGTCTGCTTATAAGCATCTGTTTATAGAATTAGATGATCACTTTATTATGTTAGCATTCTGCTGATTAAAGCAAAAGTCCATTATATTCATTATGTTATTTTATTCTTTATGAGTATGTGATAGTCCACTGAATATAATTAAGAGTTTGAGAAACGAGAAACGCTAGCAGAATTACACAATGAAATAATGGTTGTTTCTTAATATAAAATTGCCACTTGTGTAGACTTGGTACCAATCTCAAGTCCATTTTGGAGAAGAAAAATATCTTATACCACAAAACTAGCACTTACAAACTCAGCCTCTTGCTGTAAAAAGGAATGCTTACACTGAAAAAAAAAAAAAAGACAAATCTACCCAAAACAATATTGACTCTCCTCCCAGAAAAAACTATTAGAATAAAAAGATGTATCAGTCAATGGGACATTTTAAAATTAGAATAATGTTTGTTGATGTAATGGACATACTAAGATTACCTGTACCATCATCCTTTTAATTATTATTTCAGATACTAAGTAGGATTATTATCTAATTGACTTATATATTTGTGTTTAGAAAATTAAATTTGTGTGAAATTTGACCACAAAACCAGTATATAAGGGTTGTCTACACATAACATAAAATATAATTGAGGAATAAAAGAGACACACATGTAATAAAGGTACAAGGGATTTTTAACAATGCCAAATGTTAGTATAAACATAGAATCAAAAGTTTAGTATACGGTAGGAAAGTATTGGCAGATGCCAGTATGATTGGATAATTGAGTTCCAGGGATAGTAGACTGAGTGACTAGAAATGGAAATGTGTATCTTGCAAGCTGAAAACTATCTTTAGGATTTTTTTTCAGCACTAGTTGAAAGACTGGTTTAAGGCAAAAATAAATAAATAGATAAATAAAAAATAGCACTTTATTCCTGTCCCATAATTTGTTTTAGGCAATTTCTTTCCTTTAATCTCTGCCTTTTAATATTAAAGCTAATTTGATATTTAAGGGTTTATGGTAGAAATTTTGAATGTATGCCCATGAATAAAATTTAATATAAAAATAATATGAAGAAACATTACATAAATACAATTTAAAATAGTTACGTTTGCTTTATTATCTGCTGATATTTATTTTGGGAGATAGTATTTTGGGAGATAAAAAATAATACTATCTCCCAAAATAAATATATATTATTCACCCAAGTAAGTATATTCACCCAAGTTCTTAAAATAATTTTCACACTAGGAGGAACATAACTAATAGTTAAAATAAATATAGAGTTATACTAGTGTGCTTACAATCTGTTTCATTGCTGAAAATTAATTATAATTACAGTAATAAAGACACTTAACTGACATTTTCACCTATCATTTCTTTATTTAAGGAGGAGACATAAATGTATGCAAACGTTTTCAGAGAAAAATGTTTTATTGAAATATAAGTGTGTTAAACTTTCATAAACAGAAAGATCAGGCTAATAAGAAGAACATTACTGTATTTTCCTCTCATTTCTAAAATAAGAATGTTAATTAAAAGATGTTAATTAAAGTACTGCAGACTTTAATTGTATGCTTTGAAATTAGATGCATTCTCCTCTCTAATATGCTAATTATTATGAATACTATGTAAATTTTCCGAGCAAAATATTAAGAATATTTTATTCAATAAATTAATAATTAATAGTTCTAAAACTGAAAATTGAAAATGTAGTATTTTAGAATAAGTGTGGTAGTGTAATTACTATTAAATTTTCTCAGTTAAATTATTAAAATTTTCTTGGACATTCAGGTGATAATTTTTCTATTCTACATAAACACGGATATACACATTGTCCAGTTTTTGCGTCAGATATAGATCTAGGCCAAACTGCCTAACGCCTACTCATTTGTGAGGGATGTGGTGACTTCCTTCCACGATATCACAGGATAAGTGAGTTGAAGACATTTAACTATCTTCCCTTTTGCAAACATTTCACATGTAAAATGTTCTGAATAAGTAGACTTCTTAAAATACTTTGATTTATCATTATGTAATGCAAATTCTATCGCTGTAACTGATGACTGAAGGTCAGGTCAAAATGTAAGAAAAATTAATTGCAAATAAACTTTGTTTCACTCATCCATTTTAACAGCCCTGGGTAGCTTTAGGACAGTAGGAAATTTTGATTAAAGTTTTAAGTTATGAATAGGAGGTAGTTTTATGAAAATATGCACCTGAAGTATGAAGGGAAAGTGCAACTGTTTGTATAAATGATGTCACCTCATCCAAGACTTTGGAGCGCTATTTTAGATATAGCTGCTCATCAGAACTAGGGTGTGTCTTCGGCAACCGAGGGATGAGCTATGTCTCTCTTCTTACTTGACTGAAAAGAGTAAAATATAAAATATTAACCAAATAATTTTAACTGAAAGATACTGAAACATTTCTGAAGGATAAGATGTTCATAATGTATCTAGTCACATAAAGATAATCAGATAGCTATGATGACTCCTGAATAAATTGTTGTGCAGAATAAATTAAGCAATGAGCAAGAAAACACCTGAATAACAATAATAGGGCCTGACACTGTACTCTTGCTGTGCTATTTGGCTTCTGAGTGTTTTATATGCAGTTTTTGCATGAGTCAGACCTACACTGCTCTGTATACTTTCACCACAGCCAGTTCCCTGGATTAAAGCCACTGTACCATCTGGCAGAGTAGTGGTCGTATAAATGAAGAATCAAACTCAATACCAAGGGTTTGTAAACCGAAGTGTCATTTGCAGTCTGCTCTGCATGTGTGAGACCTGGAAGTTTTCAGAAACATTTCCTAAGCAAATTTTATTAGCGAATCATATGCATTCTAGTTATTCTCAGATTACATGCATATAAATATGTGTGGTTTACATATTATAATAATATATAAATATAAGTATATATTTATGTAATACATAACATTATATAATAAATATATAACACGTATTTATGATAATACATTATGTTATGTGTTGAAATAGCTAGAAATAATCAAACTGGAAGTGGAAAGCAACAGCCAGAATCCAAGCCTAATAAAAGTCAAAGATCTAAAATTTTCCCTATATGAAAACTATTTATTCTCTAAAAACAACAGAGATGCAGTTTTGCAAGCAGCAATAGGCTATCTCAGCTAAGATCCTTATTTTTTAAAAGAGAAACTATGAATATGAACCTCATTGGCAATGATTTCTTCATTGCTCTCAATCATTTTGTGAACCTGCGAGATTCGTTATAAAATGAAGAAGCAGTTTTAAATTTGGAAAATGTGGAAATGAAAGACTGCAAAGTTTTATAGTCATTTTTTTTTCAATCTCATGATTCT
Source organism: Mandrillus leucophaeus (assembly GCF_000951045.1). Lineage (NCBI taxonomy): Eukaryota > Metazoa > Chordata > Mammalia > Primates > Cercopithecidae > Mandrillus > Mandrillus leucophaeus. Next base: position 2,079,418 of record NW_012101388.1, on the reverse strand, counting down.
GAAAAGATCACGACAACAATATTGACTCTGTCTATTTTGAATAAAATTCACCTTTGTTAGCAATGATACAAAACACAATCAGTCTTGTGAAACAAATACAGTAAGAATTGTTAATGTCCTTTATGTCCCCAAAGATACAAAGTTTGTATAAGCACAAACTATTCTGTTTTTTATTAATACAGTTGCTTTTATTGTAATAAGTTTGGGTGAAATCATGAAAACAATTAAAAGGAAAGACAGCAATGGTGAGCTTTTTGTAGAAAATCAGTACAAACTAGTGCCAACTAAACTACACATTCTTATCTTCTGTCGTTTTTTCATGACATATTAGTGCTAAATACTATTACCAATATTTCAGCACAATAATAATTATTCACTAATTTGTGATGAAGATCAATATCCTAAATTCTATGCCAAGTAGAGTTATTTTGCAAATACATCACAAGGAAAATTTATATGTACTTAGCTCAAAACTGTAATAAAAGAGGTTGCTTTAAGATAACATATTTGAATTTTTTTTAGCAATTTTAAAAACAGGTAATCTAACAGAAGAAATACAAATGTATAAAACTTTTCATAATGGAACTTCATTATTGTTGATCCATATGATCATTCCTTTTTTGTATAAGGAGTCCTTCTGATATTTTATCCTCTTGAGTTGAAAGGCCATGGGCCAGATTAGTACATAATGCATTTTAAACAAATAGAACAAAGGTTTATTTGAAAAATAAATTAAAGGAATCAATAATAATGGTATGCTAAATTCAAAGCCCCACAAATATTTGCAGTAAGTATCTTGTTTTTAACAGAAAAATGATACAACATGTAACCTAAAATGATGTCTGGCTAGAAAATCGAAGCTCCTCTCATCTTTTCCACATTCTTCCCACTCACCTAACACAAAAAGAGAGAGAGGAAAAAAAACTTATGAAAGTATCAAAAGCTAGGATTTAGAGTTTTCGTATCACCAGAAACAAAAAGTATTTTTTACAGAATTGAAGACTACATAAATGGCAGAATTTTCTAAAATTAAGTCTAAAGTACTTTGCACTTGCAAATTTCCTGCTTCACTTTTCTCAGGTATTCACAGTAACACCAGTTGAAGCAACTGGGACTTTGGACAACTCTTTGTCCGTTTCTTGGCCATGGACTTTACAATCAGTCAAAAATTCTGATGCCAGAATGATCACCATCATCTTTTATTTTTTAGAAAATTTAACTCTTGTGTATAGCAAGAAAGATGGTGAATATGTTAATCTGGTAGGAAACTCTTCCAAATTAATTCCCGTAGGCATGGCAAAAAAAAGGCATTATTTGGAAGCTTTGCATTTTGGATATTAAAATTCTACTTTCACCCTACTTTTCAAGGTATGAAATATCTTACACTTAAGAACTTTCAGTTTATAAAATGGTATAGATTAAATATAGAGCAAATTTATATAAGTGACTTAAATGCATGAATTCTACAGACCACCTAAAGGAAGACTTGCAATTACTGATAGTGTATAATTTTAGATTGATAAATACTTTTGGAATCTAAACATTGTATAAGCAGAGAAGACTGTCAAGTAGACATTCGGGGACTGGGTGAGGTTTAATGGATAAGAAGAGATCCCATTTAGTCCTACAAAGTCAAATTTGAGAAAAGCACTTGCAATTAGGTTTTAGACTTGCCCTTCTGTTAGCTTGTGTTTTTATTTTATTGAAGTGCATCATAGAACCCAATTAAAAAGAGAATAGAGCCAAAGGAAATACAATTCTTGTTTGATAATTCATTTCTAAGAGAATGAAATCATGTCTTTTTGAGTCAGGATGGATGAAACTGGGGACCATTATCTTAAATGAAACAATTCAGAAACAGAAAACAAATACCACGTTTTCACTTATAAGTGGAAGCTAAATAATGCGTACACAAGAACATGAAGTGTGAAATGATAGACAGTGGAGACTCAGAAAGGTCAGGAGTGGGAGTTAAGTGGAGGATGAGAAATTATGTAATCGTTACAATTGTACTTCATTCTGATGATAGATACCCTAAAAGCCCTGACTTCACCATTACAAAGTATATTGATATAACAAAGTTACATTCGTATCTCAGAAATTTATATAAATAAGATGAAAACATGAAATTCATATGTAAGCAAGATTTCTTATAAAAAAGTGAGACAGCAACCAATATAAAGACAAATCAAACTAAACAGAAAATTGAAAATATAAACACAAACAAAAAAATAAAAAGACAGACATCTTTCTGAAGGCTGAGAGTAAGAAGACGCCTCATAACATTATTTAATTTTGAAATTATGGGTCAGAATACATTATTTGAAAACTCTTCAGTAGTTCAAAGTAAGAAAGTACAAATTCAATAGAGTTTACAAAAAGTTAAAGCATTAACAACTGAGCTAAAATGTAGCCAGATAAAATGTATAATGACACAAATGAGATGAATATATGATAACAAAGAAAAAAAACAACATTGAAGTACTTAATAGAGAAAACAGGTTTGGGAATAAAATAAATCAAATCAAAATGTGCAGGTCAAGTTTATGAAGTTTTCTCAAAACGTGTAGGAAAATAACTAGAGGAAAATACACAGATAAGATGTTACGATTTAATAAACCAAATCAAAACATTTTTGAAAACCAATCATTAGCATGTCCTGCAATATTGAAAATTGAAATTGTAAATTAAAAAACAAAACAAACACCAAGTCATTTGATTGTTTTCCAAATAATGCCATTTTAAAATTGCATTCAATTCAATCCACAAATATTTCCTTTCTTTAATCTACTGAAAAACGTTTTGCTTACTTTATTTCTATTTCTAATTTTGTTCATGATTTATTGTAACATATTAAGAAAATTGAACATATTTATAATAGGTGCTTATGTATCCTTGCTTCCTAAGTCTAATTTTCTGTCATTTTTGGCTCTTTAAAAAAATTATAATTATGGGACATAATTTCCTGTTTGGGAAACTGTGTATTAATTTTTTATTAAGATGACACAGTTTGTTTTTATACATAGTTGAATGTAGAATTTTGCTATATTTTAAAAATGATGTTGGACATTCTTTTAATCACAACTTCCAGAGAACAGCCATGTTGTAATGAAATGTTATGACATTCTTATTGTGCAAGAGTACACAATAAAGCCACTAGTTGTAAACTTTTACTTATTTTCAAAATTTGCATGTAATTTTGAAAGGACACTTAAAATCTTGCGTAGAAAAATATATACAGAATAACTATTTGCTTTTCTGTTTGGTTAAATCATTTTTTCTTGGAATCACAGCATACTAATATTAGAAAAAAAACCATGTAAAGTCAACTAATTAAATTTGTGTAATTTCAAAGTTAAGACATAGAGGTCAAGAAACATAATTCAGTCCCATGGGGAATAATAGACTTATAGAGTAGCACTGAAATATTTTGATCCTTCTTCTTGAATGTCCCTCAGTGATACCAAATACTCTCTCTTAATGATATGAATTTATTCTTCCTAATCCAGAAGGATTTGGATCAGATTTCCACATCGGTGTTTTACGGACTACATATTTTGGGTGTCCAAGAACTGACCAAGATGGGGGAGGGTAGGAAGGTAAATCATAGACTGGTATTAAAATTTCAGGTAACAGGCCAGGCACAACAGCTCACGCTTGTAATCCCAGCACTTTGGGACGCCGAGGTGGAGAGATCACCTGAGGTCAGGAGTTTAAGATCAGCCTGGCCAACACTGTGAAACTCCACCTCTGCTAAAAATGCAAAAATTAGATAGGCATGGTCTGTCTCTTATACACATCTAGATGTGTATAAGAGACAGGTTATTTGGGAGGCTGAGGCAGGAGAATTGCTTGAACCTGGGAGGCAGAGGTTACAGTGAGCTGAGATCACGCCAGTGCACTCCAGGCTGGGCAATGGAGCGAGACTCTGTCCGAGGGAAAAAAAAAAAAAAATCAAGTAGCAAATGGAATGCTTTTCTTGGTTTTTGGAAGAATAGCTGCATTTCCTTTCATTTTCTCTTTTGTTTCTTTTTTTAAATATGAACCATGAATGGTCATTAGGGCATCATATATACTTTTATACTGACTTTGAATTATATCTAAAGTCACATGGATAATTTACATGAAATTTACAAAACCAGGTTTAACCACCTAATTCCCAATACAGAGACACTCCATTCCCTGAACACTTTCAGAGCAAGCATAGCTAGAGGTGTAATTGAGATCGGCTCTGCAACTAGAGTACAATAGAACACCAAAATTAGATTAAGATGGCTTAAAATACATAATTATATTAAAGCAATCAAGGTATTAGTTGATGTCTGTCTCTTCCTATAACACGTAATTTATTTTGTTAATTGATCGTTAACAAATATTTGGAGCTATTTAAGAAAATAATTAATTGTAATGAACAACGAAAAATGAGTCAAATTGCTTCTAACAGTTGTCCACATTCCTGTAGTGCTTATTCCCTGGGTCTAGCTTCCCTCTCTAAACATTCTCATTCTGCATAAACTATTAGCACTATGAAGTGAGGGCAAAAGTATATGTGAATTATGTGACATATGTTATTTGGGGATAAAGCATAGTATAATTTATTGAATTACTAAAAACTTAATTATTGGTGGGCTCTAAATATCACTTGTGGTTCTATAACTAATTGTGTGAACTTATTTGGGTTTTCAGTTTCTTCATCCAGGGGACAGGAAGATTAGATTCCTAAGATTTCTCTCTGCCAAAAAGTTGTAATTATTCATGTTATTTTTTTAATATATCAGCTTTTGGAAACGCTTGTTGAAAGAGATAATTAATTAAATAAAATAACTCTAGTTTGATAGTAAAAAGTAAAAACAGAAATAATAGCGTAATTATGAACTATTGCCTTATAAGAACCTACATAAAATATATAAAATATTAAGACTTCCTAAGCTCTATAGAATATTTCAGAAAAATTGCTTGAATGGCTGGTATATGAGAGAGATGAAATATTTATTTCTAAGAATGAGATATTTACTGAAGTTATCTGATTTCGGTAGGGTTTTATATTTTCTAAATCATTTTAGATACATTCTGTGTGAAAGGCCTAAAAAACAATACACGGCATTCTATCCATGTGAAAGGCTTAAAAACAACATGCATCAGATCTCAACTGAATTGTGTTGGAAAAGGAGACTGATCCTGCCACGTCCCATAGATAGGCCAAAAGCACCGACAATAACAGAGAACTATGACCAAGCAATAGGAGGTAAAATAGCAATTTGTGCAATGTAAAACATGAACTAAAATCTTAGCACAGTTGATATTCCAGGTATGCATCAAACTGTAGATGTCATTGTAAATATATTCACTGATGGAGATTACATGTCACGCAGAAAGGTCTCTTAAGGAAACTTCCAAGGTGCTGAGCCATAATAATAAATCAGCCAAATGATTCTCCTCTCTGGCTGATGAAAGGAAATTCTCCTTGAGATCAATCACTGTGAACAAGCTGACAGTGAAGTAGCCTTGCTGCTGATCTTGTGCCAGGCTATGTGGAGGATTTCACACATCCTTGAAATGCAACTAGTATAAAAGTCGCACACTCCTCACATAGATGATTTGGTTCAAAGACTAAGGGGAAACAAAGGGGAACAAGATAGACCCTTGACCCCAGAAAAGAAAGACATAAAGCTCTGCAACACAGGATCTTTGGGTGGAGTGGGGGTTTGTTTTGTGGTGTGTGTGGGTGTGTGTGTGTGCACGCGCGTGATTGTTAGAAGGACATTTAGAGGCAAGAGAGACAACAGTGATTTGGAGAAGAAGGGGCAGAGAAGTAGGGTGGCCGCCTATTCTGATAGAAACTCAACAACCTGCTAACTGGAACTAATTACCTGCAAAAGGCTCACTGCAGAGTTGGCACGATGAAGCCCATTAGAACCATTTTGTCTCCCTAAAATCTCCTTCAATACCTCCCCCACACAAATTGCTTAATATGGAAAACTGCCATATTTCTCATTGTTTTTTAAGTGTCCATGGGTAAAAAAGTGTCCTTAGGCCTCTCTTACAAACAGATAATAGCTCCTCAAACTCTCTTTCCATATAGAAATTCTGGTGCACCAATGAGGTTGTAAATAAAAACTGAACAGTTCAGCAATTCTCAAGATAGAAAACATTTTTTTTTTTCCTGGAATCACAGGATAATTCCATACTCTACCTACAATTAAAAATGTGTACAAGGCCGGGCACAGTGGCTCATGACTGTAATCCCAGCACTTTTGGAAGCCAAGGCGGGCAGATCACTTGAGGTGAGGGGTTCAAGAACAGCGTGGCCAATATGGGGATACCCTGTCTCTACTAAAACTACAAAAATTAGCTGGGTGCGTTGGCGGACGCCTGTAGTCCCCGTATTAGGGAGGCTGAGGCAGGAGAATCACTTGAAACTGGGAGGCAGAGGTTGCAGTGAGCCAAGATCGCGCCAGTACACTCCACCCTGGGTGACATAGGGAGACACTGTCTCAAAAAAAAAAAAAAAAGTGTGCAGTTTAAGGATGACACTTCATTCTGAGTGATCATTCTTAGCTATCAGCTTACAGAAATGTGTGCATACTCAAGCTGCACGGAGGTCACAGCCTGTGGTGGTGAGAACGTTGCTGTCTAGTGCTACAGACAGGAGAACTGGATTTCATTCTTGGCTCTGCTACTAACTGGCTCCTTGACTTTAAGGAAATTACTTACTCATTTTTCACTTAAGTTTTTTTAGCTTAAAGAGAAAGTCTTGCCCTTGATGATATCTAAGTTTTCATCATCAAACTTTTTGAAACATATTGTCTACTGCCTGTTATTGAAAATAAGTTATCTGTATCATGGGTCTTGCCAAGGAAAAATATTATGTAAAAGAGTGGATCCTTTTTTTCCTATCTAGATTAATTATAATGTACTTTTAAACATCCGTAATGTTTCCAGTTAAACTGAATTTTGATCCTTTATTTTTATTACATAAATTATTGACAAAAATCATGCAACCTCCTTCTCAGCAATCAACCAGTGAGTAAATACTACGTTGACACCTTTTTTGGAAAAAAAAAAACAACTTTATTTTTATGCCTCTGAATTATTTCCACCGTTATTTTAAAAAGCTGGACACCCAATTAGGAAATCTAATAATTACATTGCAAATATTTGAACCACTGTCAATGTAGTTATTTTCCACAAGCTTTTAAAGTAAAAAAATCTACAAAGAGACTTCCAAGTTTGTCAGGTTAATGCTTTCCTCAGTGAATACAACATGGCATATTTTCAAAAGTATGATTTATTGAGTTCCAAACCTCTACAGTAATATAAGTCTTTTAATTTCCTTTCTTTACAATGGACATTACTAAAATGAATCAAGACCAAGGACAAAGAGAATTGACAAAGAAACCACTTTTATTAAATGAAGAACAACTTCCTCTGTAGAGATTAAATGACCAGAGCTGGAAAAAAATATAATGAAATATGCTGTGTTTCTTTCCTACTTATCCTACTTGATATTAGGTGGATGCATGTAATTTTTTATTTGTATTGAACAAATATATTTTATTTAATAAATTAAATGTGTCTCTGTGTATTGAATTATAAAATTAATTATAATAAATTTGACTTTCTAGGTTTTGGTTTTCTTTCACTGAAAACGTTTTCCATATGAAGGTGATTTTACAATTTACTATTAAGATATCATCATGACAAGTGAACTGTGTCTCTGAAACTGAACACATAGTATATATACACTGCTTTCTATCAACTGGAAGTCACTGCATCTGTTGATAATAGCCTCAAATTCAAAGGGGCAAAAGGATGAAAGACCTTGTGTAATATTTCTTTTTTTCATCTTTAACATCAACATTCTCTGTGTTTCAGATATATCTGAGGGATTACAGATTTCAGCCTACATAGTTTATGTAACATCATTGTACTGTTTGCTCTGGGGAGGACAACATTTTAAAGTATGCAGTTGAGTCTCATAACAGCCCCTTGATGCTGCCAGCAAACAGTTACAGTTCTCAGAAGCATAGAGGTTTGGCTATAAATCAGTCTCAAGTATTATAATAAAGTTTATAGAAGCTGTATCAACAGCATGTACCCTAAGTAGGAAGAATTATTTTTGTCCTCTTCTTGCCTTCCTATTTTTCTTAGTTCAGTACAAACTTTTGAACGATTGTGAAGTTGGTATCTACGCCCCTCATCCAGTCCTCATGAAGGGGGAGTAATGATGTGTTTAGTGAGACAGAAAAAAAAAACAGATGACTAAACACAGTAGCTCAGTCCCTCAGGTTAGCCTGTACTCAGCACTTTCATTCCTCTTTCCATGCAGTAAATCAGCTTGGGTAGAATCCTTGCCTCATAAAGGCAAATATGAAAGTCAGTCATTATCTCTGTCTCTCTGGTCCTCTCTTTCTCTCTCTGTGTGTGTTTGTCTTCTCTCTCTCTCTCTCTCTCTCTCTGTCACACACACACACACACACACATTTCCCTTGAATTTGAAGAATAGATACAAGTTAACATTTCTATTGGTCTCAGACACAAGACTTTTATTTTCTATCTCAGCTTTGTGTAAATTTCTCAAGTGGTACAAAGTAAAACTGTGCTTGTCAGCGTTAAAAAAAAAAGGGACTACTTTTATAGCTATAGGTTTATTACTTTAGAGGGATGGCACAAAAAGAAAACAAAGTATTATCACAACAACTGAATTACGTAAGAACACACAAGTTTTATCATGAAATGTTTAGTCCAAAGAAACAGCAATAGAAAGCCCAGTCTGAAGAATGAGTTGGTATTTGTGTGCCAGGCCCATCAAAACTGGAATGTGCCATGAATTGAGTCTATATTTTAAGCCTGATATACCATTGCCTTTTTCTTCCCCGATTCATATCAGAACTGTGGCGATTTTGCACTTGACATGATCTAATAGGTACTCTCTAGATCTGTGAAATAAAACTTACAATCCTGGCCACATGGCCTTAGTCAAGTAAACAATAAGCGGACTGAATATAAATAGTAATTTGTGTCTCTTGGTGTACAATTCATTTATTTCATGCAAATGCTCATATTAAAAACAGTTTAGAAATAATTTTATTTTAAATTGTACAAAGCAGTGTCAAGAATTGTAAAGGTGCTAAGATTTTACCTTACCACCCATTATTAAGTGGCTATAAAAGGTGCTCAATTGTTAGACTTCAAATAGCTTCAAAAAGCCAAAAATATAGATTATATTTAAGAACCAGAATCATGGGGCTAATGTTGACTTAGACTGGAACAGCAAATGCATAGCCTAAAAACTTTTTTTTGGAGGGGACGAGGGGGAAGGAGTTTTGCTCTTGTCGCCCAGGCTGAAGTGTAATGGCATGATCTTGGCTCACCACAACCTCCAGCTCCTGGGTTCAAGTGATTCTCCTGCCTCAGCCTCCCGAATAGCTGAGATTACAGACATGCACCACCATGCCTGGCTAATTTTGTAATTGTTTAGTAGAGACAGGGTTTCTCCATGTTGATCTGGCTGGTCTCAAACTGCTGACCCCACGTGATCCACCCGCCTCGGCCTCCCAAAATGCTGGGATTATAAGACATGAGCCACTGCGCCTGGCCTAGTCTGAAAACTTTTAACAGCGGTTAGGCGTCAGTGATACGCCCAAAGCAGTAAAAGACGGATGTAGTCAATCTGCCAGGAGTGGCAAGGGTCGTGACCTGAGTTATGTGACTTTTCTCACTGTAAGACAAATGGTTGCACTTTTGTTAGGAGTCACAAATCTAGAATGCAGTGGCAGCCTTAGCATCAGATACACAGATTCCCTTACCTTGTGCCCAGTCAATGATGGTGGATATGTTGCCACAGTGATTATCATGATGCATCAGGAGGCACTGATGACACTCTGGGCCATGCAAGCTTAATAATCAGCCCAATTTCATCTGGACTCATTAGAGAACAGACTCTTACTGTAAGCATCCACAGGATTGACTCAGAATTCACTCAGGAGCCACAGTCTTTTCTATAGTTTGTCACCACAAAGAAGTGTGTCATTAATCTCCCAGTCTGTAGTTTCCTAAGTGGCAAGCCAAACAGCTAGACTGTTGGCAACAGCCAACCGTAAAATTCCACAAGGGAAGCAAGGGGAGTACAGCCTAGGGCCATAGAAATGGCCATGACTTCCGCCCACTGAGCAGAGTAACCATGTCCATTTCATTTCTGCTGGCATTCTCTTTTAACACTTGCAGCAGTCCCTGAAAACCATCAGCTCCTGGCCTAGCTCCATCATCAGCAAATCAAACCCAGACCCAGGCTTTTTGGGTCCTTCTGTCAATTGAAGCCCCATTCACCCAGCAGCTTTGCTTTAGTAGGTACAGCGGGAGATAAAGTTTACACCAAAAAGACAGCTGCTACTTTTTCTTTTAATACCAGGATACCACCGTGGTCAAGTTGACTGAATTCTTGAATATTCCATTTCTCTTTGATATGTAAAGCTTGTTGATTCCCTTTTACTTTTACTTTTTTTTTTTTTTTAGATGGAGTCTCACTCTGTCACCCAGGCTAGAGTGCAGTGGTGCAATGTCAGCTCACTGAAACCTCCACCTCCCGGGTTCAAACGATTCTCCTGCCTCGGCCTCCTGAGTACTTTTATTTGGCACTTTTCAGGATGCATGTGTTTGGCTGCAAAGAACCCAAAAACTGATTAACAGTGACAATAAATAAGTTGAAATGTCATGTGTAAGGATTTCCAGATGAAGATTGTCTTACAGAAATTTGTGAAGAGTATTTTCTAGAAGAAAACACAGTAAGGGAATGGGGAAAGTTGAAGACGCCAAACAAAGGTAAATCTTCAGGTAAATGTGTAGCCTATGCATAATCTAGTAAGTGGGCTTTGGAGTATTAATTATATCTCAATGGTGGCTGCAATTCAAGGCAAGACGACAAGATTTCATATTCTCACAGCAGTTATTGGCCAAGGACATCGTAGTTGGAGGAGTGGGAATGGGAAGAAAGCAGACATACATTTCCAGACACTTCTGGTTGTCTACACACACACAGAGATTGGCTTCAGTAGCCTAAGGCAGTTCTCCACAGAGAATTCCAGGTATGGGCCTTGGGAAGCAAGGTTGGGAGAGATGCACAGAATTGATACACAAGATCTGTGTTTGCTGCAGTCTATGATTTTCAAAGACTAGATCCAGTTATATCTCCCAGTGATTTCCTCTATCTGAGAATGCCTTTTTCTAGATTGTGGCTGGTCAAAATTACTGGGACAAAACTTACAAGTGAAAGGTGAGTGAAAAGAGCTACTGAACCTGCATTCCTAGCTGAGACTCTTCATTTCCTCATCTATTGCCCATTTTCTTCTCTTGCAGTTAATGCATCTACTTCTCTAGGTAAGTTAACTGGTTAAGTGATGCAGTCATCACTAAGGAATCTGAGCCCCCAGTTGCTCTAATTGTCTTGGAGAATCCACTGAATCTGGAACATATTCCTCCCTGCTCCAGATTATGTAGCAGTGGCAACACTATTTCATTTTTAACAAATCCACTACCCCGTCAAGAATGCAGCACCCTTTATTTGCTTACTGGTCTCTCACTATGATGAGCATAAGTGAGCAGCCTGCAGCTGTAGCTTTATGTTTAGTAGGGTGCTTTATCTGCCTTGGGAGAATTATTTACTTTCTAGGAACCACAACTTCTAAACTCACCAAACCTAAAGCTGCAAGGAATGGGAAGCAATATTTCCTCAACTATTTTATCAGAAAGGATTGAGAAGAAATTTACTTCAATCTTCACACTTCGTTTCCAGCACTTTGTGATGGCTGCTGGCTTCAGGCACATATCATCGAAGAAAAGTCCAACATTCAAGGGCCCCATCTTCAAGCTACAGGCATAGTTCAACCTCCAAGAGGGTAGTCCAGTGTTCTGTCACACCAGCAGCTACTGGATGATGCAGTAGCAGGACTATCAGTGGATTCTACGGCAGCATTCTCATTAATGTACCTCTTTTTACCATAAAGTGGTTTCCTTGTACTGTAGAGATGCTATTTAAGACATTATGTCAATAAAAGACACATTTATTAAACACTTAAAGAGTGGTACTTGCTGAAGTGCTCCAGGCAGAAATCGAAAAATTAATCCTGGAATAGTTGTCAGTCTCCATCAGAATGAATTGCTGCACTTTTAAGCAGAAGGGGATCAGCGTAATGAACTTTCCACAAAGTTACATTTTCTTCCTTTCCATCATTTGGTCATGGGAAGACCCTCATGAAGCCATAGGCATAAGATGAGGAAGATGTGTCACCGTTGCCAAAGCAAAACTTGCACTAGGAAAGGTTATACAAGTGAAGAGTAGCTTACATAAGGCTGTTGCAATAGGGGTGAGGAAGCAGGACTTGGCCTGAGCTGAACTCCACTGAAACAAAAGCAGGAGGATTTATTATTATTATTATTATTATTCTTCTTCTTCTTCTTTAAGTTCTAGGGTACATGTGCATAACGTGCAGGTTTGTTACGTATGTATACTTGTGCCATGTTGGTGTGCTGCACCCACCAACTCGTCAGCACCCATCAACTCGTCATTTACATCAGGTATAACTCCCAATGCAATCCCTACCCCCTCCCCCCTCCCCATGATAGGCCCCGGTGTGTGATGATCCCCTTAAGCGGGAGGATTTTTAAGCATTGAAGTGTGAGGGTGAGCACAGGCCATCTACATTTGCTAATCAGCTTTGCCAAAGGAAAGGTAACCTTTCTCTTATCTTTGTGAAAGGAGTAGTTTCACAACTTGGAGCAAAGGATGTGCAGCAGTTAATCTCCTGCCTTCCCAGAGAAACTTAGAGAGACGGATGCTATTTCCCTTGATGATTTCTTTTCAATGAGATGGATCCTGGGTCCTTGAGGAAGACATTCCTTGATTGTAAAACTGGCAAGAGGCTTTTAAAATGACGTACATCTCAAAAGGGCAAAGAAAAAATTTACAATGACAAGTTCTCTGAAGTAAATGCTCTAAGAAAGGGGAAAGGGAGAGTTCCTGTGGTTAGACCATCTGGACTCTATAAGGATCTGCGTGAAAAGGAGGTCATGGGCCTAGAGGCAGGAACAAAATTGTCTGAAGTTTAGTTAAACTGAGGGATATATTAAATCTGTCTTACTCCTTACTAAAGGGGCAGATGACATGTGTGTTCAGATTACTTGTGGCCTCAGAATTGACTCATACCCAATTCTACTTGTATTATTTCCATGGTGCAATGGATAGCTGCTATGCCTGCCCAAACTTATGAATTGGTGGGCCTGGCAGCATCCAACTCATGAGAGGCTCATAAACACCTGTTTAATCACCTCCAGAATCAAGAAACATGCCAGAGTGGTGTTTCTGAATGTTTTTCAGCAACCGTTTGCTAAAGAGGTCCTTACTCTTAAGCCCTAAGAAGCTTATCTGTGACTTCGCTGTTAGGGTTTGCCATGGTCAGCACACAAAATTATCTACTTCATATACTTTCAGCACCATGAGATTATGCAGACAATATGTTCCAAGTGACAGTGTTATTTGTATCATAGCCACAGTTCGGAACAGAGTCCTTTTTCGTTCCTAGCTTTACTCAATAGTGACAGCCTTTGAAGGCACCTGATAATAAGTTGTAGCAGTATTCTCAAAGGTTATGCTACTTAAATATATGCTACCAAAAAGAACTAAAATGAAGCATTTTTCTTAGTCATATAGTATGAAATACTTTATTATTTTCCTGCAGTGGATGCCTGTGCATGTTCTAGATGCTTGGATTCCCCAAATCTTCACAGATGTAGTAGGCCCTTCATCTCTGTAGGGTCCCTCCAACACTCTTTATTACATGATTATTATCAGGGCATGCATAATTCTCGTTCCATCTTTCTTATCATGTTTGATTAAGGTGATAATAATCAACTTAGAATACAAAATTATGGGGAAGCTCCATGGGAAGAGGAATGAACTTGAACTTGCACTAAAATCAGTGAAAATGCCAATGAAGAGACTGACATTTAGCAGGCATATTTCTAAGTTTACTTGTGTAAGAACATGACTTGCAGAGAGGTTCAAGATGGCTGCCTAGAGGCACCTGGCTGTCCCTCCTCCACAATAAAAGGACCAAAACCACAAGCAGATAAATACACTTTGATTGAAGCATCTAAGAGAGAACACCTTAATTCAGCAGGGAACTGGCCGGGAACCTCTGAGGCACTGAAGGAGAAGCTGGCCAAGGATCAGCTTGGAGCCAAGAAGAACTCCCCATTGCAGGAAAACAGACAAGCAAGAGAACTCAGAGGCCTACACTCCCACCACAAAATCCTGTACTCCTAGCCAAATTTACTGTATATTTCAAAACAAATAAAAGAGATTTGAAATGTTCCCAACATGATACTCAATGGTAGATATACTGAATACTCTGATTTCATCATTATACATTGTAGACATGTATCAAAATATCACATATACCCCATAAATATGTCCAATTATTATGTATCAGTAAAAAAGAAAAAAGCATACAAATTATGTTCTAAAACATCTAAAAATCTGTTGGGAGCAAGCCCCCCAAAATCTGGCCATAAACTGGCCCCAACACCGGCCATAAACAAAATCTCTGCAGCACTGTAACATGTTCATAAAGGTGCTAACGCCTGCGCTGGAAGGTTGTGGGTTTACGGGAATGAGGACAAGGAACACTTGTCCCGCCCAGGGTGGAAAATGGCTTAAAGGCATTCTTAAGCCACAAACAATAGCATAAGCGATCTGTGCCTTAAGGGCATGTTCCTGCTGCAGTTAACTAGCCCAACCTATTCCTTTAATTCGGCCCATCCCTTCGTTTCCCATAAGGGATACTTTTAATTAATTTAATATCTATAGAAACAATGCTAAGGACTGGTTTGCTGTTAATAAATAATGTGGGTAAATCTCTGTTTGGGGGTCTCAGCTCTGAAGGCTGTGAGACCCCTGATTTCCTACTTCGCACCTCTATATTTCTGTGTGTGTGTCTTTAATTCCTCTAGTGCCACTGGGTTAGGGTCTCCCCGACTGAGTTGGTCTCGGCAAAAATCAATGTTCCTTCCTTCAAAGTATTTTGCAACAGGTGAGTTAATACATACAGTAATGTGTTTTGTGTGCAAACTACTTCTGTTCTTCCTTAGACTGTGGTATTGAAAGGAATGCATTTGCCAGATCAATAATTGCATCACTTACACTAGAGGTTGTGGTGTTTTGTCCTAGTAAAGACAATACAGTTGACAGAACATCTACCGTTGAGTTCTCCACTTGGCTATGTTTGCAGTAGTCCACTATTCTCTATCATGATCACTCTGGTTTTTTTGCACAGTCATATTGGTTGATTAAATGGTGACATAATGGGAACCACCACCTCATTTTTTCAATTTTCGAGGGCTGCACTAACCTCTGCCATTCCACAAGGGAAAATGTACTGCTTCAGACTTTGCATTTTGGTTTATTTGAAGCAAAACTGTTTCTAGGGTTTTCATTGTTCTTAGCTTCTGTAATAGTTTTTACTGTCCACAACAATAACAAAATGTGCAGATTGTGTCAGTTGCTAACTATTTCAACCTGAGTATCTTTCTGAGAATTATGAAATAGCCTAGCATCTGATGAATTTGCAACCCAATCCACTGTGAATTGAATTTAATCTAAGATTCCATCCATCACCTGATCTGGATATACTTTTACCCTAACAGGGAAGCTATAATGGTGGTTTAGATCTCTTGGGTATTACACTTAATTCATTTTACAGGTCCTTGGATCATTGGCCATAGACCTAGGAGAATCACATTTTTGTAAATTTGCTACGGCATCTCAGATAATTTCTGCGGGG
This sequence comes from Mandrillus leucophaeus, assembly GCF_000951045.1. Classification (NCBI taxonomy): domain Eukaryota; kingdom Metazoa; phylum Chordata; class Mammalia; order Primates; family Cercopithecidae; genus Mandrillus; species Mandrillus leucophaeus. The sequence continues at coordinate 2,063,582 of NW_012101388.1, read as the reverse complement.
GTACCCAGATTCAACCCATACAACTCCCACAAAGAC
>NW_012101388.1:2059056-2061841 GCF_000951045.1 Mandrillus leucophaeus | reverse complement strand
AAACTAGTTTAACAACTTTGAGTATTATAATAAATCTAGATTCTACACTTTGTTTTTCTTCACTCTTGATGTTAAGAAACCTAACGCTACTTCAGGCTGTCTGAAATATAATACACTGACTTAGGACATCTACATGCAGTATTACATTGGTAAATATTCCTAGTAAAAATTGGGGAAATCCTGGTTGATATGCAATCATTTCATATGAAGCTTATATTCAAAAGTAGATTATTATATATGTGACAGAATCTGCTTTTAAATTCTAAAACACGTAATTTCAGTCAAGAAAAATTTAGGTCTCTCCAAAATTTGATTGTTGAATTCTATAATCTTTGAATTAAAGGTAAATAATATAAAATAAATTAAAATGTTAATGTTGTATTAGCAACTATTTTCGACTATTATCAATACGTGAATTTTGATATGCTGCATGCAGTCAGTTGTCTTATAAGGCTGTGTTCACCATCAATAACACATCCGTGCTTTGCTAATGCTTGACCCTGGGCTCTCAGTGTTCCTGTCCCCGCCCAACCATTTTCTCCACTTACAACATGGGGCTCTGACAAAGTTACAGCAAGAAACATTTTTGCCAAGATGCTTGTGCATTCTTAAGTTCTGGCAGAAGGAACAGACATTAAAAGCTTTTATAATTCAAGTAGTTATTTTGTATCGTCTCCTATTTAGAATTCTCATTTAGGAGATTTTCTGTTTGAAAGTCAAAAGTTGAAACAAGAGTGAACTGAGACATGACAACAAGCTTCAGATGGACATCAGAGGTCTTCTTCAAGTCTAAACAAAAACGGTTCAGGAAAGTCAAGAATAACCCATCCATGACCATACTAGTGGACTGCATAAGGACTAGAGTGAAAGCCCAAATAGTGGGCGGGGGGAGGGGGGAGGAGGAGAATTTAAAAGCAGTGTGTCCTCTATTTATATTTCCTTCAGGACACTATCTGAGGTAGGAGAAGCCTCAATAAGTAGCAGGATAAGATTTAAGGATTTGGAGGTCATTATTCTACAGAGAACTGGCTCATTTAGCGCCTACCCTATTCAGAGTGCAGAATTAGATACTGTTACCTTGACAGATTTCACACAATGACCTTCACGACCTTCAAGGCAACCAGCACATTCCTAACAGGATTCTTAGTGGATATATAAAAATGAATTGAGAAATAAATTTATGGAGAATACAGGGTTTTTTTCAGTCTATAATGTTGCAAAATTTATATTATAAAATTTCCTGTGTAGAGTTTGCTTTTGTTATTCATGCGTATATTTGGCATTGTGTTTCTGAAAGAACTATATATTTATAATTTACATTTCAAATATCCAATCAATGTTTCTTCTTCATCACTTACAACTGCCTCAGAGACTGCTGAATATATTACAATTCTAGGAAGAAGTAAGGCACTTTGAGTACCTAACTATTATGTTAGCAAACAACAGGAAAGGGAGCAAAAGGGGAGAAGAATTTTAGAAAAGGGGCCTCAACTTCACAATGTAGCTCTGTAGTATTTCTATTGCTACTGAATTGTCGCTGCTAACCTGCAGAGAGAAAATAGATAAAGGCACTTTATTGCTTTTTGAAACTTGGAAAGGAAAAAAAAAATCAGTATCTTAAATAAAGATTTCAATTCCTGACCTCACTAGCCTAGTCTGCAATTGAACCAAAGTCATTAATTTTTAGCCTCAAGTAAATGGGAATTCAGAATTTTAGCTCTGAATGCAAAAGCTCAATAAAATGGGCCATGGCGGTAGAGTAGAACCACTACATATGCAAATCCAGGGCACATTAGAAATGGATTACATTTCACAATGTCATATAAGTCACTGTAATAGGAAACTACCATGTTTTTTCCTTTACAAAATCACATTTTAAGCATTCTATGCTGAACTTTAGAAAAAGTTTTTGTTACCTAAGCTATTTGTCATTTGAGAATTTGGATTTTTTTTTCTGCCTTCCAAATAAATTTATTTACCTCTGATGAACATTATTTTGTTTGTTTTTTGTTTTTTTGAGACAGAGCTTCACTCTTGTTGTCCAGGCTGGTGCAATGGTGCCATCTCAGCTCACAGCAACCCCGCCTCCCTTGTTCAAGCGATTCTCCTGCCTCAGCCTTCCAGGTAGCTGGGATTACAGGCATGTGCCACCACACCTGGCTAATTTTGTATTTTTAGTAAAGACGGTGTCTCTCCATGTTGGTCAGGCTGGTCTCAAACTCCCGACCTCAAGTGATCCGCCCGCCTCGGCCTCCCAAAGTGCTGGGATCACAGACGTGAGCCACCACGCCCGGCCTGAGGAACTTCTTAATACCTATTTGTGTTAGTCCAGTTTGCATTGCTATAAAGGAATACCTGAGACTGGGTAATTTACAAAGAAAACAGATTTATTTGGTTGATGGTTCTGCAGGCTGTGCAAACGTGCCTCCAACATCTGGTTGGTTTCTGGTGAGGCCTTAGGAAGCTTTTACTCATGGCAGGAGGTTAAGGGGGAGCAGACGTGTCACATGGTGAGAGAGAGGAAGAGAGAAAGGAGAGGGTGCCAGGCTCCTTTGAACAGCCAGCTCTTGAGTGAACTAATAGAGTGAGAAGTCAGTCATCACCAGGAGGATGGCACCAAGCCACTCATGAGGGATCCACCTTCATGACCACAACACCTCCCAGTAGGCCCCACATCCAACAATGAAGATCACATTTCAACATGAGATTGGAGGGACAGATGTCCAAACCGTACCACTATTGCAGACTCTTTAAGTATACACTTGTCAGTAAATCACAAGTGAGT
>NW_012101388.1:2054806-2055376 GCF_000951045.1 Mandrillus leucophaeus | reverse complement strand
TTATTTTATTTATTAGTTACAAAATAATAAAATGTTAGTTACAAAATAATAAAATGTCATAAAAACATTTTATGTAACATGACAACTCTATGAACTATGGTGTTTAAATCTTTATACTCTTACTGGTTGTTTCCTCTTTATCCATCAAATCCTGAGAGATGTGGTGAAAGCTCCACTATGATTTTTGGATTTGACTATTGTCTTAGTACTTTTTGCCTTTCAATTTAGATACTCATAATAATTGTACATTTGTGGAATACAGAATGATATTTTGATATGTGTATACAATGTGTAATGATCAAATAAGGGTAATTAGCATATGTGTAACCTCAGACATTTATCATTCTTTGTATTGCCAACATTTGAAATCCTCTCTTCCAGTTTTTTGAAAATATACAATAAATTATAGCTAACCATATTCACTCTGCAGAGCTACAGAACACCAGAACTCATTGCCCCTCTCTGTCTATAATGCTGTGTACACGAACAAAACTCTTCCCCATCCTCCCCTCTCCTCTACCCTTCCCAGGCTCTAAAAACACTATCTACTTTCCATGCACTGGAATTTTT
>NW_012101388.1:2049441-2052301 GCF_000951045.1 Mandrillus leucophaeus | reverse complement strand
AATTTCTTCTTCTATAATCACACTCCTCTGGCACATTCTGAACTCCAGAATGCTGTGAAAATGACCTGACTCTCCAAACCTGACAGTCCGTCCTATGATTCTTTAGAATTATTTTTTGCTGCTGTGTTCAGGATCTGTCTATTTTAAATTAAAAGAGCATTTTCTGTTTTATGCTGAGAGTTGTGAGGTAACTGGTCCTCTTAACAGGAACCTGGTTTATTCCAGAATATTTCTAAAGATACTCGGCAATATCAGTGACTGCTTGTATCCCACGTCCAGCTCAAGGAAATGCTGAAAGGGAAAAAGTGCTACCCCTTGCACAATGGTGTTCAGTCACAGATGTTGAGGTCTTTGTCACCAGCCTTGTATGGAGTCACAAGGCGAGGGAACCAAGTATGTGAGTCTCGCTTTCTATTTCTGGCCTAAATTACATGAAGTCTCCTGGAAGAACACGACCCAATCTCTCACTTCTTAATATGTATTCACATTTTACCCTACAACGAATGCATTTTGTCGGCTTCAGCAACAAGACACCCAATTTTACTAGGCTGATAAGAGAAAAACATTATTCATAGACTTATAGCACATATCTGTAGTCACAAGAACTCTGAGAAACAAAATTCGACTGTGGTAAAAGCATAACAGATGTGATCATGGTGACTTTACTTGAGTAATCCAGATTTGAAGACATATTTTTAAAATTTCTTCCATCAAACTAATGATATAATGTTATTTTCAGTAATTTTGAACAATACCCAAGGAACATCCAAATACGTGTGTGTGTGTGTGTGTGTGTGTATGTACGTGTATATATATAACGCTATCTTCTCCAAATACTAGTTTCTTAATAATATTCCTAATACACAACTCTCTTCAAGATGTTTTTATAGCAGAACAGTCATAATATCTTAACCTTCAGAAAAAACTTTCCACTGTCTTCTCTAGATTTCAGTTTTACAATTTCTTATTTACTGTTTGTATTTACTATTCTTATTTTGCTTTACTAATTTAGTCACCTATTGTCATATTCTTTTAAATTAATTTTTCTCATAAAGCTCCCAAGTTCTCTCATTCAGTCATCCGGAAAACCAGAAACACACATGCACAGTAAATATTATTCACTCTCATGACCCATTTCAAAAACAATACAGTCTAACATTGATGAGTTAATTTAACTTTTATTCAATAAAAAAATGACAACTAATTTTTCCCTTTTAGATGAGATGGAGCATTGAGAGGAATGGCATAGATTTAAATATAACATTCATCATGTACAGAGATCTCAAGTGCAGATTAACTGACAGGAGGAACACATCCGTGTAACTACACCCAGATCAAGATACAGAGCACCAAAATCTTCCAGATACCTCCTGCTCTGACATCTCCTAGTTAAAATAAAACATGCCTACTAAGTTACTCAGTAATTTTACTTTTATCAGTGTTGATTAATTTTGCTAGTTTTTGAAATTTAGATAAATGGGGCCAAAGTATATACTTTTATGTGTCTGCCTTATTTCATTCCACGTGATGTCTATGATATTTATCCATGCTGTTGTGTGTACCTGGAGTGCAACTGTTTTCATTGCTTTTTAGTATTCTATTGCTGAATACCCAACGTATGTATACATTCTACTGGGATTAATATTTGGTGGGTTTCCTGTTTTAGTTATTCTGAAACAATTCCGCTATGAACATTCTTATTTATTCCTTTTGGTGCCATGCTGTAGAGACATATTCATACTGAGGATACACATAGGTGTGAAATTACAGAGTCAGAGTCTATACTTGTCTTCAACTTAGTCCCTACTATAAAGTTTATACAATAAACAATTTCTAAAGTGATTATATAAAATCATAATCCTGCAACAAGATGTAATTTGAAATGTCTTCACAGTTACCATTAACTTTTGGTATTCAAATTTATTTTGGTGTTGAATAATAATTTAAATTTAAATTTGCATTTCCCTGATGATTCAATGAGTTAAGGATGTTTACATATGCTTATTAGCCACTTGTATATCCTGCATTGCAAACTGCCCTCTAAGACTGTTCATTTTTATGGTGAGAGCACATATTTGTGTCTAGAACATATTCTTGGATTTACTTTTGTCTATGGTGTGAGATAGGTTTCACATTGTATTATTTTCTGTTTGGATATTGTGGTGGACCCTGTGATGCACTACTAGAGTCCCTTTAAGACAGTGATACATTTAGTTCATCGGCTACTAAAAGTGTTGCCTAAAGATGACCTTTGTTGCCAGTCACTTAGCAGATCCTGTCAGCTGTAGAAAATGGCTTTGTCCAACGTGGTGCTTTTCTGTCTCCCTCCCTCCCTCTTTCCCTTTGATTTCCCTCCCTCCCTTCCTCCCTTCCTCCCTTCCTTCCTTCCAATAACCTATCAACACTGAGATTTAAAAGTATGATTCCTTATCCAGAATTCTGGGTGATTCTGTAAAGCTGTTCTGTGGGGATGGGTGAGTCCTTCCTTGTAATCGTGTTATGGTTAAGCTTTCCTGTGTGTTCATTCATGCTTTCTTCCTCTCTCTTTCACAAAGAAATCATGAGGTATATTGCATTAGCAAAAATACTTTGTAGCATCTTTTTTTATTTCTAAATTGCTTTGAGATGTATATTGATACATTGATTTAATTCCTAATATTGGCAAATTTTAACTTCTGATTTGCTTTTATAAGTGATACATTTGCTTAGATGAGAGATATATCTGCTTTCTTTATCTTTTTCAAGATTGAACATTTCATGTAATCAAAATTTCTCTAGGTGTATTCCTATTTAAGAATTTCTACTATTTAATATGTTTTCTTTTTCTTTGCAGTTTTATTCCAGCATCTTTAAATTGATA
>NW_012101388.1:2044123-2048728 GCF_000951045.1 Mandrillus leucophaeus | reverse complement strand
TGTGTACACGAACAAAACTCTTCCCCATCCTCCCCTCTCCTCTACCCTTCCCAGGCTCTAAAAACACTATCTACTTTCCATGCACTGGAATTTTTGGCTTTGACATATGAGTGAGAATGTGTAGTTTGTCTTTCTGGGCCAGACTGTTTGTTTAACATAATGTCCTCCAGGTTCATCCATGTTGCCATGAATAGCAAGATTTCATACTCTCTTAGGTTGAATAGGTTGAATAGTATTCCAGTGTGTGTGTGTGTGTGTGTGTGTGTGTATTGTGTGTGTGCATGTATATATATAGATGTGTGTGTATGGTATATTTGTATAATGCATATATATACATTATATATACATTAGAATACTATGTATTCTACATTAGAATACTATGTATGTATGTACATATACAAGAAAAAAAAATATATATATATATAAAATCTCCTTTGTTGATGGAAGTTTAGGTTGATTCCTCTTTTTAGTTACTGTGAGTAGTGCTGCATTAAACGTGGGTAAAAGGATACCTTTGGTATACTTATTTCCTTTCCTTTGGATAAATACTCAGTAGTGGGTGTTTTACAGTAGTTGTATTTTTAGTTTTTTGAGGAACAGCCATGCTATTTTTCATAATGGCCATACTAATTTACATTCTGACCAACAGCATAAGAGTTCCCTTTGGTTTGAATACTTGCTAACACTGGGGCTCAGAAACTGATACTCCAAAATATGGTACTTTGCTATCTTGAACTGAAGAAGCCCCAAAGTCTCTCTGACCTTCTCCCCCAATGCACATGCTTCAGTCCTCTCTTCCCCAAAATAAGATGTTGATATTTGAAGTTCCCTCATCTGTCTTAAGTCTGCACCATGCAAAGAAGAAAACAACTATCTCTAATCTCTTCCCTGAGTTTTCATTAACTGAACTCATATTACAGGAAAAAGACTGAAGTCTGTCAAGGCACATCAACAGATTTTTTCACAAAGTGTTGTCTGCACTGAGGGTCCAATAGACTTTTTCCGAAGTCATTGTACGTTCTTCAAGTTCATTGAACTTCCCTAGGAATCATTTACTACGGCCCTAAAATCATCCACATTTTCCTATCTCCCCTCCTCCTGAGAATTAAGATAGATAAACATCTTTAATCCATTAGGATTTGTGGTAATCACTTTTTGGTTTTCCTCCATGCAAGCTAATAAATGTGTGGGTTATTTCTCCTATTAATCTCCCTTTAGTGAGTTGATTATTAAGTGAAACTTCTGAGAGTGAAGGCGGAGTTTTCCCTCAGTCCCTAAAACATCATTTGTAATACGTTGTTTTTTTGATAATAGCCAGTCTAATTTAAGTGAGGTGATATCTCATTGAGGTTTTGATTCGCATTTTCTTTATCCTTAGTGATGTTGAGCATGTTTCATATACCTGTTAGCCATTTGTATGTCTTCTTTTGAAAAATATCTATTCCGCTATTTTGCCTCTTTTTTAATGAGATTGTCTTTGGCATGTTCAGTTTGCAAATATTTTCTCCCCTCCTACAGGTTGTCCCTTCACTTTCTGGATTGTTTATTTTGGTGTGCATAAGCTTTTTACGTTAATTTAGACCCATTTGTCTATTTTGTTATTATTGGCTCTGCTTTTGAATTCATAGAATCTTTGCCTAGAGTGATGTCCTGAAGCATTCATCGTCTTTAAGCTTTCCTCTAGTAGTTTTATAGTTTTGGGTCTTATGGTTAAGTCTTTAATTTATTTGGAGTTGATTATTGTATATGGTGACAGGTAGGGTCTAGTTTCATTTATCTCCATATGAATATTTAGTTTTACCAACACCATTTATTGAAGGAGGTGGCCTTTCCCTAATGTATGTTCTTGGTATCTTTGTTGAAAGCCAGTTGGCTATAAATACACTGATTTATTTCTTAGTTCTCTATTCTTTTCCATTGGTTTATGTGTCTATTTTTTATACCAAGACTATGCTAATTTGGTTACAATAGTTTTGTACTATATTTTAAATGGAGGTAGTGTGATGCCACCAACTTTGTTCTTTTTAGTTCAATATTGCTTTGGCTATTTGGATTCTATATGAATTTTAAGATTAAGATTGTTTTTTCTATTTCTGTGAAAAATATCATTGCTATATTATAGGCCTTGAATTTAATCTGTAAATTTCTATGGGTTGTATATTCACTTTCAAAATATTAATTCTTCTAATCCATTAGCATGAGATGTCTTTTCATTTGTTTGTGTCCTCTTCAAGTTCTTTCATCATTATTTCATCGTTTTCATTGCAAAGGCTTTTTACTTACTTGGTTAAACTTATTCCTAGGTATTTTTTTATAGCTACTGTACATTGGATTACTATTTTTATTTCTTTTTTGACTACTTTTATTGGGGTATAGAATTGGCACTGACTTTTGTAAGTCAGTTTTTTATCCTGTGACTTTATTGAATCTGTTTATAAGTTCTAGGAGTTTTTTCCTTTTTTCCTAGTGCCTTTAGGTTTTACACTATTCAAGACCATGTTGTGTGCAAAGAGGGACAGTTTGATATTCTTTTTTCCATTATGGGTTCACTTTACTTCTTTCTCTTGCCTTATTTCTCTGGCTAAGATTTGCAGTACTATGTTTTAAAAGTGTGGTAAAAGTGGACATCATTGTCTTATTTCATTTGTTAGAGAAAGACCTTCAGCTCGTTCCTATTCAGTATGTTAGCTGTGGGTGTGTCATATGTGGGCTTTATTACATTGAGATGTGTTCCTTCTAGACCTAATTTGTTGAGAATTTTTATTAAAAAGGGACATTAAAGTATATCAGATGCTTTTTCTGAATCATTGTTCTTGCAGAGAAAAATGTTTTTTTTGCAGCTCATATGGTTTCCGTTCATTAAAATGATATGATGTATTATAGGTATTGTTTTGCATATGTTGAAGCAACTTTGCATTCCTGTACAAATTCTACTTGATCATGTTGTATAATCATTTTGATGTGTTGTTGAATTTAATTTACTATAATATGTTGAGGATTTTTGCATCTGTGTTAGTAAAGGATCTTGGCCTATAGTTTCCTTTTTTTGTTGTATCCTTGCCTGGGTTTGGTCTCAGAATAATGGCAGCCTCATATAATAATTAAAAATAATTATTTTTCTCTTCGATATTTTGGAATAGTTTAAGAAGACTTGGTGTTAGTTCTTCTTCATAAGTTTTCCAGAATTCAGCATTAAATCCATCTGGTCTTGAGTTTTATTTGCTTGAAGAATTTTTATTACTGATTTAATCTCATTGCTCATTATTGGTCTGTTCAGGTTTTATATTTCTTCCTAGTACAGACTTGGTACATTATATATATCCAGAACTTATCCATTTCCTCTACGTTTTCCAGTGTGCTGACTGTAGTTCATAGTAGCCTCTAATGATTCTTTGAAGTTTTGTAGTATCAGTTGTAGTGCCTCCTTTTTGCTTCTGATTTTATTTTTGAGGGTTTTTCTCCTTTTCATTCTTTATTAGCTAGTGGTTTATCAATTTAGTTTATTCTTTCAAAAGGCCATCATTTTGTTTTATAGATACTTTGCATTGTTTTTAAGTCTGTATTTTGTATATTTCTATTTTGATGTTTATTATTTATTCCTTCTACTAATCTGGGGTTTGGTTTGTTCATGCTTTACTAGGTACTTGAGGTGTATTGTTAGTTTATTTTAAATCTTTCTACTTTTTTATGTTGGCTTTTATTGCTATAAAATTCCTCCTTGGAAGTGGTATTGCCACAGCTCATGGGTTTTGGTACATTGTATTTCCATTTTCATTGGTTTCAGAAATGTTTTATTCTTGAAAGTTTGGTACAGGTTCTAGATATTTCTAGTTATTTTGTTATCAATATTTTAAACCTGTCTTATTAAGGTCTTTTTGTCTTTCTTCACTAATTTTTGAAAAGTTGCCTATTAGTCTAATTCATGTAGTTAAAATACAATGCATCCCTTTTTACTCACTAGTAAAATATTTTTAAAAATTATTTTTAGCATTGATTCAATGAAATATTTCTTACATTTGGAGCCACAGAGATTCTTCAATTTGCACATATTTGATTTTGCCTGCTTTGAAAAATTTGACTAGTATTAGGGCAAATATGTTTTTTTCTTTATTCTCTCTCTCTCCACTCTTTGAGAGACTCCAATGGAATGTATTAACAGTTTTCTTATTTCTCATGAGATTTTACAATCTTTTCTGTTTTTATGTCTATGTCTTTTATATTTCTGCATCAGTGAAAACTTCTCTTTTTACTATAAATTCTAGATGGCTGCTATCATTTAACTTTTCTGCTGTGCAACTCAGGTTAAAAGTGACTCAAAAGTAAAATGCTACAGTGACTGTAAATCTCACCTCAATCAATTTTGCTTCTTTTTATGGTTTTGGCACCTGAAGTGCTTGATATCTTGGTTACTCTGCAGTAGACTGAATAGCTGTGTTTCCCCTAAGTTTATACATTGAAACTCTAATCCCCGATGTGATGATTTGTGGGGTAGTGCTTTTGTGAAAAAATTAGGTCAAGAAAGTAGAGTCCTCATCAATAATATCAGCATCCTGATATTGGTCATTTTTGTATGTTTGGATTATTTAATAACTACATATTTTATTT
>NW_012101388.1:2041404-2044073 GCF_000951045.1 Mandrillus leucophaeus | reverse complement strand
TTTTTTTGCAGCTCATATGGTTTCCGTTCATTAAAATGATATGATGTATTATAGGTATTGTTTTGCATATGTTGAAGCAACTTTGCATTCCTGTACAAATTCTACTTGATCATGTTGTATAATCATTTTGATGTGTTGTTGAATTTAATTTACTATAATATGTTGAGGATTTTTGCATCTGTGTTAGTAAAGGATCTTGGCCTATAGTTTCCTTTTTTTGTTGTATCCTTGCCTGGGTTTGGTCTCAGAATAATGGCAGCCTCATATAATAATTAAAAATAATTATTTTTCTCTTCGATATTTTGGAATAGTTTAAGAAGACTTGGTGTTAGTTCTTCTTCATAAGTTTTCCAGAATTCAGCATTAAATCCATCTGGTCTTGAGTTTTATTTGCTTGAAGAATTTTTATTACTGATTTAATCTCATTGCTCATTATTGGTCTGTTCAGGTTTTATATTTCTTCCTAGTACAGACTTGGTACATTATATATATCCAGAACTTATCCATTTCCTCTACGTTTTCCAGTGTGCTGACTGTAGTTCATAGTAGCCTCTAATGATTCTTTGAAGTTTTGTAGTATCAGTTGTAGTGCCTCCTTTTTGCTTCTGATTTTATTTTTGAGGGTTTTTCTCCTTTTCATTCTTTATTAGCTAGTGGTTTATCAATTTAGTTTATTCTTTCAAAAGGCCATCATTTTGTTTTATAGATACTTTGCATTGTTTTTAAGTCTGTATTTTGTATATTTCTATTTTGATGTTTATTATTTATTCCTTCTACTAATCTGGGGTTTGGTTTGTTCATGCTTTACTAGGTACTTGAGGTGTATTGTTAGTTTATTTTAAATCTTTCTACTTTTTTATGTTGGCTTTTATTGCTATAAAATTCCTCCTTGGAAGTGGTATTGCCACAGCTCATGGGTTTTGGTACATTGTATTTCCATTTTCATTGGTTTCAGAAATGTTTTATTCTTGAAAGTTTGGTACAGGTTCTAGATATTTCTAGTTATTTTGTTATCAATATTTTAAACCTGTCTTATTAAGGTCTTTTTGTCTTTCTTCACTAATTTTTGAAAAGTTGCCTATTAGTCTAATTCATGTAGTTAAAATACAATGCATCCCTTTTTACTCACTAGTAAAATATTTTTAAAAATTATTTTTAGCATTGATTCAATGAAATATTTCTTACATTTGGAGCCACAGAGATTCTTCAATTTGCACATATTTGATTTTGCCTGCTTTGAAAAATTTGACTAGTATTAGGGCAAATATGTTTTTTTCTTTATTCTCTCTCTCTCCACTCTTTGAGAGACTCCAATGGAATGTATTAACAGTTTTCTTATTTCTCATGAGATTTTACAATCTTTTCTGTTTTTATGTCTATGTCTTTTATATTTCTGCATCAGTGAAAACTTCTCTTTTTACTATAAATTCTAGATGGCTGCTATCATTTAACTTTTCTGCTGTGCAACTCAGGTTAAAAGTGACTCAAAAGTAAAATGCTACAGTGACTGTAAATCTCACCTCAATCAATTTTGCTTCTTTTTATGGTTTTGGCACCTGAAGTGCTTGATATCTTGGTTACTCTGCAGTAGACTGAATAGCTGTGTTTCCCCTAAGTTTATACATTGAAACTCTAATCCCCGATGTGATGATTTGTGGGGTAGTGCTTTTGTGAAAAAATTAGGTCAAGAAAGTAGAGTCCTCATCAATAATATCAGCATCCTGATATTGGTCATTTTTGTATGTTTGGATTATTTAATAACTACATATTTTATTTTAAAAAATCAAATGAGAAAAAAATTACAGGAAATAAAATAGCCTAGCCTTCCATCATTATTCTTCTGTATGAAAGTGCCAAGATTAGATATAACATATTTTCTTGAATCTTCAGCATACAGTGCACTACCAATCATTAATTTGTGCACTGGAAATATTTACTAAACTTCTGCAGGTTCAATGAGAGTGTTGCCTTTTCTCACCCTGCAAATATATACAAAAATTTAGATGGTTTGTTGAATGAATAGTTTCTGTTTTGTTATTAATCTCTCAACCCTGAGTCAGCACAATTATATTTTCTAGTTATAATTGTGGAATTTTTACTCTTAAAACCATTTGAAGGATTAGGGAATAAGAGAAGTAATTGCCTAAAATGTTAACATTCCCCACTGTGATTTGTATGACTTCACCCAAGTTAAGTGATTCAGTAATAAAGTACCACCTTTATAACTCCAGGTAATAGAAGATGAGCAGATCGTCACCATCTGTAGCTAATTTTAGTTTCCATTGAGATGAAGTGTCATTTCTAACCATCTCTTGTGTTGTAATTCCCACTCTGGAATGAAATAAACCATACTGCAGTTACAAAGCTAATGGACATATGTAGGTGATTCTGAAAGAACTTGGCACCTTTTCCTCTCCCACATTGCTATCTTTCCTGAACCTACTGCATTCTGCCCTCCTTTTTGATCCATTCCAGTTCAGGAGCCAGCCGTTACTCCCACACATAGGGCACTTTTGGCAGCTAGAGGACTCATAAGAACGCTGGCCAGCCTTGGCTGGTTATACAGCAGATGTTTGGGAAGTCATATTTTTGAAATTTATACTCTCTGTAGGATAGAGGGCAGGGTTTTAAAAATAATTTTGTCCACATTATGCTTTCTTCTTTTTTGA
>NW_012101388.1:2036160-2041069 GCF_000951045.1 Mandrillus leucophaeus | reverse complement strand
TAAAGAAATAAAATATTACTACTTTTGGTTGTATATAAATATATATTTTTATATGATGAGGGTAGTGATGTTTGAGGAATTTGTTTTGTCAATATACCTATAATCTCTAGGTTTCCTAACAAAACAACAACAGCAACAACTATATTTTCTTAAATATTGCATGTTGTCAGAAAAGTAGAAATAATTTTAGCCCTTAAAGCATATATTTTAAATTATTTGTATTATTTTTATTTTTATTTTTATTGAGAAGGAATCTCACTGTGTCACCCAGGCTGGAATGCAGTGGCATGATCTCAGCTCACTGCAACCTCCGCCTCTCTGGTTCAAGCGATTCTCCTGCCTCAGCCTCCCAAGTAGCCAGGACTACAGGCACTTGCCACCATTCTCAGCTAACTTTTTATATTTTTAGTAGAGACGGGGTTTCACCATGTTAGCCAGGATGGTCTCTATCTCCTGACCTCGTGATCTGCCCGCCTTGGCCTCCCAAAGTCCCGGATTATAGACATGAGCTACTGCGCCCTGCCCCCTTAAAGCATATTTTTATTATTGTAAAAATAAATGGGATGTGTCCAAAAAATAATGTCAACAAAAGATACAAAACATCACTTATGTTTGGTCTCCTGTAATGTAATATTAAACTATTATATAAGAAGCTGTCATCATGATTGAGCTGTATTTTATAGTTTGTAAAAATAATTGAGCTATTTCAAGGCAATGCTGCAATTTAGATAATGAGTTTACTTCTGAAAAGATCTAAGCTGTCTCTGTCCTGTATCTTCAGCGACATTTATTAATGTATTTTCTTGTCATTCTCCTTTCATTGTTCATTGTAACTTCTGCTCTCTTACCTCTATCAGCACACCACACACCTGTGTAGTGAGAACATTGCAGCATCTTTGTCACTGAAAACACTCTAGACAGATATACTGTCTACATTATAGAAAGAAGATTCAATATAGTACCGAGAAGATGATTTCTTCTCATGTCCTGGGATTCTAAATCTAAGATGATTTAAGAGGTTTAGTTAAGGAATTCATGATAATACTGTTTCCCCTATAAAAGTGAAAATTTTATGAAAGACTAAAAATATAAAGGAATGTGGCAAAATTGTTCTTTGGGGTGACAGTTGGTCTCAAATGTGAACAAGATTTGAACAAAAGATGAAGGAAGATATTAATATAGAGTTACAACAAATAATTTCAGAAAAGTAAAAGCCATAGGGAAACTTGGGCAAATCATTCATAAGGTTTTATGAAATAAACAATGAAAAAATTATCTTCATAACAATACTGCTTCAGGGATTCTAGAAGATAATAAGCTTGCACATTATATTTTAGTAATTAAATTTAGTTTTGTGACTTTTTGCCTATTTGAAAGACACTGTTTAGGCATTCATTCAAAGAGGTCACATGGGAGGAAATGACCTTTGATATACCACAAGATTTAGTTTTGCCAATGCTTTTGTCTATAATATAGGTGAGCACATTTACTTATAAAAGCAAACACTTCCTTACTAATCCTATTAGATCAACATTGTTCTGACATGATAGCCTATAAACCAATACTCTCATGAACAGAGATGTGATATTGAATCTAGTATAATTTTGAAAGCATCATGCATCGACTGCATTACATCCCAGTGGGGAATATCACAAGAATGCAGACCTCATAGTATGGAGTGCTGGCTAAGATGCTGTGCAACTAGAACTCTCATAGATTTCTGGTGTAAATTTCAAATGTTAAGAGTTGATACAACAGGGGGACAGGGAAGTGCTGGGTAGAGGAGGGCATGGTCCCTGGCGAGGGCTCCACCCTTGGGCCTGTGTCCACGGATTAGGTGAGGACAGGCATTTCTGTTTTTCTGTCTAAGTGTTGCCTTTCTCAAGACCACCCTGGCCTGCCACACCCCCATCCTGTGCCTATAAAAACCCTGAGACCCTAGTAGGGAGACACACAAGCAATTGGAGGTTTAGAGGAACACATCAGCAGAAGAACACACAAGAAGCTGGATGTCGAGAGGACAAGGATGGAAGAGCACACCGACAGAGGCTGGGAGGCTGGCAGGCCATCAACATGCGGAATGATGGGGAGTTTGACTGGGACAGTCGGAGCAGACCCTGGGTCATTGAGCGCTGGGCTCCAGGGGAAAACCACGTTCCCACTCCATCCCCTTCTAGCTTCCCCTATCTGCTGAGAGCTGCTTCCAATCAACAAAACCTTGCACTTATTCTCCAAGCACCCGTGTGATCTAGTTCTTGTGCTTGGTACACCAAGGCAAGAATCCCAAGATACAGAAAACTTTCTGTCCTTCAAGAACACAGGGAGTCAGAGTCCCACAAACTCCCCCAGGGGTTTCAGCAGTGGGGCACCTAAGAATCGAGCCACACCCCCCTCACACTCCCTGCAAGGGGATTGAGGGAACCTTTCCTGTTCCACAATCACTTCAATAGACAGTTTGATACTTTCTCACAAAGCATCACCATATGCTTAAAATATGATCCAGCAATTTCACTCAAGGTACCTTAAAACATATGTTCATACAAAATCCTTTAAACTAATGTTTATGGAAGCTTTAAAATCACCAGATACTGGAAACAATCCTGCGGTCAACAGTTAAATGGATCAACACCTAACATGCATTCATAAGATAAAAGATAAAACCTGCTCAAAAATAAAAAGAAACACTCTTGATTTACACAACCACATAAATGAATGCTACATGCATTTTAATTGGTTAAAAACAAACAGACAGACTCCAAAGACTAATATTTAATGATTCCATCTATATGACTGTCCAGAAAGGAAACACTGTAGGGGCAGAAAACGAATCAGTGGTTGCCAGGGGTACAGTGTGGAGGGCAGGGTTTTGACCAAAAAGGGATCACAAAAGAAAATACTTAGGGAGAGGTATATATAACTATGGTGGTAGATAGATCATTCTTTTCATTTGTTTGTACATCACAACCTGTGAATTGAACTGTATGTAAATTTCTTAAAGAGCAAGAAAAATATAAGGAGGAGGATAAAATGAAATTCAAATTGTAAACAGTAAAATTAAACTATACAACTAATTACCTATACAACTAATTAAATAAAAATTAAATATTTTTTTCAACATTTACATAAACATGAATGGAATAAGGGAAAAATGAACTCACTTAAGTAGCATTTGGCTGCTTTTTAAGAAAAATAATCACAAGCAAATACTGCACATTAGTTCGAAAATTTATTTCTCAATTTGGTATGCATAAACAGTTCTGTGATTATATGTACACTAGAACTTAAGAAATATGTAAATAAATTGCAGATGAGAGACTTGGGTGTCTTTTGTCAGAGAAATAAGTTACAAATTTAAAAAAGGAAGAATGCAAGAATAAAGCCTGGGACGCTGAATTCGAGTCAGAGATGTGTGTGTGTGTGTGTGTGTGTCTGTGTGTTTATGTGTATATACATAGGTTATTATACATACATGAGTTTTAAAACTGTACACTGAGAGACCCAAAAGCAGTGACATCCATTGGCACCATGCACACTAACTGTTGAGTTTTTAGTTTCTAAGTACCATTTTTCAAGAAAAGAAATATGGCTCCTTAGAGAATTAGTTGATCCCAAGGCTGAAGCAGAGGATAATATAAAAGCCTTATGAATTTTGTGATGTCAAAGGTAAGAAAGTCCCCACAAAAGAATGGAAACCTTTAAAAACTATATATAAACCACAGAAGCCAACCTGAAGTAGCTCACAATAGGCAAACTTGGAACCATTTATGCAATTAAATAAATATTGATAGTTTTGTATTACAAGCCATATAATAAAATGCCAAATAATAAATACATATATATGTGTATACATTAAATATACATGATATGATTTGGCTATGTACTTACCTAAATCTCATCTTGAGTTGTAGCTCCCACAATTCCCATGTGTTGTAGGAGTGACCAGGTGGGAGATGACTGAATTACGGGGCAGTTTTTCCCATACTGTTCTGGTGGTAGTGAATAAGTCTCACAAAATCTAATGTTTTTATAAAGGGTTTCCCCTTTCACTTGGCTCTCATTTTTTCTTTTCTGCCACTATGGAAGACGTGCCTTTCACCTTCCACCATGACTGTGAGGCCTCTCCAGCCATGTGGAACTGTGAGTCCACTAAACTTCTTTTTATTTATAAAGTATGCAGTCTTAGGTGTGTCTTTATCAGCAGTGTGAAAATGGACTAATATAGTAAACTGGTACCAGTTAGTGGTACACTGCTGTAAAGATACCCAAGAATGTGGAAGCAAGTTTGGAACTGGGTAAGAGGCAGATTGTAGGACAGTTGGGAGGACTCAGAAAAAAGTAGAAAAATATGCGAAAGTTTGGAACTTCCTAGGGACTTGGAGGGCTCAGAAGACAGGAAGATGTGAGGAAGTTTGGACTTTCCAAAGACTTATTGCATGGTTTGATAAAAATTCTGATAGTGATATGGAAAATGAATTCAGGCTGAAGTAGTCTCAGACGGAAATGAGGAATTTGTGAACTGGGGTAAAGGTCACTCTTGCTATGCAAAGAGACTGGTGGCATTTTGTCCCTGCCCTAGAGATTTGTGGAACTTTAAACTTGAGATAGATGATTTAGGGTATCTTGTGGAAGAAATTTCTAAGCAGCAAAGCATTCAAGAGGTGATTTTAGTGCTATTAAAGGCATTCAGTCTTAAAAGGGAAACAGAGCATAAATGTTCAGAAAATGTGCAGTCTGATGATGCAATAGAAAAGAAAAACCCATTCTCTCAAGATAAAATCAAGCCAGCTGCAGAAATTCGCATAAGTAATGAGGAGCCAAATGTAATTACCAAGACAATGGGGAAAATATCTCCAGGACATGTCAGAGACCTTTGTGGCAGCCCTTCCCATCACAGGCAGGCCCAGTGGCC
>NW_012101388.1:1979922-2036110 GCF_000951045.1 Mandrillus leucophaeus | reverse complement strand
AAGGAGGAGGATAAAATGAAATTCAAATTGTAAACAGTAAAATTAAACTATACAACTAATTACCTATACAACTAATTAAATAAAAATTAAATATTTTTTTCAACATTTACATAAACATGAATGGAATAAGGGAAAAATGAACTCACTTAAGTAGCATTTGGCTGCTTTTTAAGAAAAATAATCACAAGCAAATACTGCACATTAGTTCGAAAATTTATTTCTCAATTTGGTATGCATAAACAGTTCTGTGATTATATGTACACTAGAACTTAAGAAATATGTAAATAAATTGCAGATGAGAGACTTGGGTGTCTTTTGTCAGAGAAATAAGTTACAAATTTAAAAAAGGAAGAATGCAAGAATAAAGCCTGGGACGCTGAATTCGAGTCAGAGATGTGTGTGTGTGTGTGTGTGTGTCTGTGTGTTTATGTGTATATACATAGGTTATTATACATACATGAGTTTTAAAACTGTACACTGAGAGACCCAAAAGCAGTGACATCCATTGGCACCATGCACACTAACTGTTGAGTTTTTAGTTTCTAAGTACCATTTTTCAAGAAAAGAAATATGGCTCCTTAGAGAATTAGTTGATCCCAAGGCTGAAGCAGAGGATAATATAAAAGCCTTATGAATTTTGTGATGTCAAAGGTAAGAAAGTCCCCACAAAAGAATGGAAACCTTTAAAAACTATATATAAACCACAGAAGCCAACCTGAAGTAGCTCACAATAGGCAAACTTGGAACCATTTATGCAATTAAATAAATATTGATAGTTTTGTATTACAAGCCATATAATAAAATGCCAAATAATAAATACATATATATGTGTATACATTAAATATACATGATATGATTTGGCTATGTACTTACCTAAATCTCATCTTGAGTTGTAGCTCCCACAATTCCCATGTGTTGTAGGAGTGACCAGGTGGGAGATGACTGAATTACGGGGCAGTTTTTCCCATACTGTTCTGGTGGTAGTGAATAAGTCTCACAAAATCTAATGTTTTTATAAAGGGTTTCCCCTTTCACTTGGCTCTCATTTTTTCTTTTCTGCCACTATGGAAGACGTGCCTTTCACCTTCCACCATGACTGTGAGGCCTCTCCAGCCATGTGGAACTGTGAGTCCACTAAACTTCTTTTTATTTATAAAGTATGCAGTCTTAGGTGTGTCTTTATCAGCAGTGTGAAAATGGACTAATATAGTAAACTGGTACCAGTTAGTGGTA
Organism: Mandrillus leucophaeus; assembly: GCF_000951045.1. Taxonomy (NCBI): domain Eukaryota; kingdom Metazoa; phylum Chordata; class Mammalia; order Primates; family Cercopithecidae; genus Mandrillus; species Mandrillus leucophaeus. The sequence continues at coordinate 2,034,877 of NW_012101388.1, read as the reverse complement.
CACTGCTGTAAAGATACCCAAGAATGTGGAAGCAAGTTTGGAACTGGGTAAGAGGCAGATTGTAGGACAGTTGGGAGGACTCAGAAAAAAGTAGAAAAATATGCGAAAGTTTGGAACTTCCTAGGGACTTGGAGGGCTCAGAAGACAGGAAGATGTGAGGAAGTTTGGACTTTCCAAAGACTTATTGCATGGTTTGATAAAAATTCTGATAGTGATATGGAAAATGAATTCAGGCTGAAGTAGTCTCAGACGGAAATGAGGAATTTGTGAACTGGGGTAAAGGTCACTCTTGCTATGCAAAGAGACTGGTGGCATTTTGTCCCTGCCCTAGAGATTTGTGGAACTTTAAACTTGAGATAGATGATTTAGGGTATCTTGTGGAAGAAATTTCTAAGCAGCAAAGCATTCAAGAGGTGATTTTAGTGCTATTAAAGGCATTCAGTCTTAAAAGGGAAACAGAACATAAATGTTCAGAAAATGTGCAGTCTGATGATGCAATAGAAAAGAAAAACCCATTCTCTCAAGATAAAATCAAGCCAGCTGCAGAAATTCGCATAAGTAATGAGGAGCCAAATGTAATTACCAAGACAATGGGGAAAATATCTCCAGGACATGTCAGAGACCTTTGTGGCAGCCCTTCCCATCACAGGCAGGCCCAGTGGCCTAGGAGGAAAAATGGTTTTAGGACCAGGCCCAGGCCCAGGCCCCGCCCTGCTGCATGCAGCCCAGGGGTTTGGTGCCCTGTATTCCAGCCACTCTAGGCATGGCTAAAATGGGCCAAGGTACAGCTCAGGATGTGGCTTCAGAGGGTACAAGCCCCAAGCCTTGGCAGCTTCCATGTGGTGTTGAGCCTGTGGGTGCACAGAAGTCAAGAATTGAGGTTTGGGAACCTCTGCCTACATTTCAGAGGAGGTATGGAAACCCCTGGATGTCCAGGCAGAAGTTTGTTGCAGGGGTGGGGCCCTCATGGAGAACCTCTGCTAGGGCAGTGCAGAAGAGAAATGTGGGTTTGAAACCCCTACCCAGAATCCCCACTGTGGCACTGTCAAGTGGAGCTGTGAGAAGAGGTCCACTTTCCTCCAGACCTCAGATGGCAGATCCACCAAGAGTTTGCACCATGCACCAAGAAAAGCCACAGACATTCAATGCCAGTTCATGAAAGCAGCCAGGAGGGAGGCTGTACCCCTCAAAGCCAAAGGGGTGGAGCTGCCCAACAACATGGTTACCCACGTCTTGCATCAGTGTGACTCAGATGTGAGACATGGAGTCAAAGTATATCATTTTGGAGCTTTAAGAATTGACTGCTCTGCTAGATTTCGGACTTGATTGGGACCTTTAGCCCCTTCATTTGGGCCAATTTCTCTCACTTGGAATGGGTGTATTTACCCAATACCTGTACCCCCGTTGTATCTGGGAAGTAACTAACACATTTTGATTTTTCAGGCTCATAGAGGAACAGACCTGCCTTGTCTCAGATGAGACTTTGGACTGTGAACTTTTGAGTTAATGTTGAAATGAGTTAAGACTTTAGGGGACTTTGGGGAAAGCATGATTGGTTTTGAAATGTGAGGACATGAGATTGGGGAGGGACCAGGGGTGGAAAATACAGTTTGGCTGTGTCCCCACCCAAATCTCATCTTGAATTGTAGCTCCCAAAATTCTCATGTGTTGTGGAGACAATTGAATTATGAGGGCAGTTTCCCAAATACTGTTTTTGTGATATTGAATAAGTCTCATGCAGTCTGATAGTTTTATAAAGGGCTTCCCCTTTCACTTGGTTCTCATTCTGTCTTTCCTCATGCCATGTAAGGTGTGCCTTTCACCTTCCACCATGATTGTGAGGCCTTCCCAGCCACATGGAACTGTGAGCCCATGAAACCTCTTTTTCTTTAGAAATTGCCCAGTCTCAGGTATGTCTTTATCAGCAGTGTGAAAATGGACTAATACAATGTATATGTTTGTGTGTGTGTGTGTATATATATACTTTGAGTCATCCTACCTACTTGGGAGGCTGATGCAGGAGAGTCACTTGAACCCAGGAGATGGAGGTTGCAGTGAGCACTCCAGCCTTGGTGACAGAGTGAGACTCTGTCTTAAAAAAATGAAAATAAAAAATAAAATAATTAACCACTTATCTGGGAAAGTGTCAAGATCATAAAAGAAGACAGACCAAGGAACTGCCACAAATTGAAGCAGACTAAGAAGATATGAAAACTAAATACAGTCTTCCTTCGGCATAAATGGGGGATTGGCTCCAGGAACCCCAAAGATACCAAAATTGCAAATGTTCAAGTCCCTAATATAAAATAGTGTAATATTTGCATAAAACCAATGCACATCCTCCCACATATTTTAAATCAGCTCTAAATTATTTGTAATAAATAACACAATGTAAATGGTCTGTACATAGTTGTTATATGGTATGGTTTTTTTAATTTGGATTTTTTATTATTGTATTGCTCTTTTTTTATTGTTTTTTCTTCTACATATTTTTGACTTGCAGCTGATTGAATCCATGAATGAAGAACCCATGGATATAGATCACTGACTGTACAATGTGTGATTCCAGATTGGATAAAGTAAAAAAACATTCATTTTAAAATCACATAAATTCTGAATAAAATCTCTACATTAGTTACTACTATTGTACCAACTGTAATTTTTAAGTTTCGGCAATAGTATCAAGGTTATGGAACTATTAGCATTAGGAAAACCTAGATGAAGGCAATCCAGCACTTCTCTGTGTTATTCTTGTAATTCTTCCTTAAGTCTAAAATTATTTGAAAATGAAATTCTTAAAGTATATATTTTGTAAACTCAATGGAGTAATAAATATATTAGATTCACTGCTTATATGAATCTATGAGGATATCTCTAACATGGAATACATTATATTATGATACATCTCAGCTTTTTGTTACTATCTCTCACTAAAATAAACAATCTTTGAGGGTTATGGAGGTGTTTGGTACTTTCATATCATTTAAACAGATGGATTAATAACTAAGTACATGAATAAACTGATGCTTGTGCAAGAATCTAAATTTTCTGACATGCTATAATAATCTTAGTAGTCTAGAAAAAAAATTCTAAAGAAGCAAGTGCTATCATGTAATAACAGGGTCCACATTTTCATATATATTCTACTTATAAAACATAGCTACTATATTGCTGATTAAAGAAAGCCCCTTCTGTAATAGAAGTTTGAACAGAGTTTGAAATGGAAGAGCAAAATGTATTTGCCAATGAGTAAAAGAGGAAATAAATGCCATCAAGCCTACCTGATTAGCTGAATCAGCCTAGTAATCAGTGGGGGTGATGTGTCAGTCAGATTACTCCGAAGGATTTCTGAAAAGAAGATTCACTGTCTCCTTGTCCTGGAGACAAGAAAATGTCTAGTGGGTGGCAATAACAAAAACTCAAATAATAATTTAATTTGCAGTAATTTTTTTGCCAATGAAAATTTTCTGTAAATAAAATGGTCACCTCATGATGTAGCTGAATGCCCTGTCACAGAATTTGTTTAAAACAGTTTGGGTTCTTAATTGAGAGCTGAACAATGAGAACACATGGACACAGGGAGGGGAACAACACACACTGCGGGAGTTGTGGGGTTGGGGGAGGGAGAGCATTAGGAAAAATAGCTAATGCATGCAGGGCTTAATACCTAGGTGATGCGTTAATAGGTGCGGCAAACCACCATCGCACACATTTTCCTATGTAACAAACCTGCGTATTCTGTACATGTACCCAGAACCTAGAAAGTTGTTTTAAAGGAGCACTCTATGAGCACTCAAAGCCCCTATGAGTTAGCCTCAGCTTGGCTGCGTGGATGGCTCCCTGAAGTCACTTTGCTGCCGTTGTTAGGCAACACCTAGGCAGGCCTTCCTCAGGACTGGTTCCCTTCCAAGACAGAATTTGGTGAAAAAACAACCAAACAAAAAATTCTGGGCAACTAACCGTTTCTTAGGTGTTTCTGGATAGAACGGTAAGTAGGATTTAATTTTTTGTAAGGTCACAAAATGTTAATTTTCTATGAGTCATTTAAAGACCTAGGAAACAATCTGTAAAAATTAATCTGACTTCTGTACCATAGGCAGCCTGGAAGCATCGTGTTTCCAGGCAGGTGGAGGATTCAGGCCTCATTTAGTGTGAACCTGAAACTTCTAGTTTCAGTCTTTTCTAGACTCAACCATGCTTATTACTCTGGGTTAACAAGTGCTATTAAGTCGTATCCTCATTCTACTCTACTATCTCTCCTCCTCTTTTGAAAATGAAAAAAAAAACAAAAGGCAAATTTGTTTAGCAAATATATAGATAAAAAGCCTGTCAGAAATAACTGCTTCTATGTCACTTTGTCACATCACATTCTCCTTCACCATCTAGTGCTCTCTGAGTGATAAGTCTTTTGGAAAATATGCCAGTGTTTGATTCATCTTCTTAGTTTTTTTAAACCTCCTCCTATGCAGTCATTGAGCAAGTGGAGGCTCTGCTTTATGCCTAAGCTAAGCTTCTGGATACTGTAGGCATGCATCTCCCTAGAACATGAAACCTTCATAATCTCAAAATCTCCCCTTCGGAGGAAGGAATGGTAAGGCTCACAGGTTGCCTACCTGGTTCCATACTTTTCTCCTCAAAATGTGTTTAAATAAAAAGAAACAATGAATAAATGAATGAAGACAATACACACACACACACACACACACGCATACACACGTGTTCTGAAATGAAAAGTCTTGTTCATCCTCACCGTGCATTAAAATTTTATGCAGTTGTTCTAGTAAAATACAACAGTCATTTATTGAAACCAACTCTGCCTAACTTGTTAGAAAACTTTTATCACGGTATTAGACAAACTATTAGTAACTGAAAAAAAGTTCCAGAACCACGAATCTGTAAATAAATCGATGCCTCTCCAAATGTGTCTGGAAGAAATTATGTTCAAAAACTATTTCAGTAATATAGTTTTGTTGCATAAATATTTCATGACTAAAAATGTAATATCCTATTAAAAAGATAAAACATAAATATGAGAAGGAAATTATAAATTTTAGACTGCAAACTGGTTAAAAACTGGGTCTGTGGCCATTATTAGTAAGTTCTATGTACTTAGCATATGGTATCAGGCAAAAATTATACCTCATCATGTCAGGAGATTGCTAACAATACCTTATATAAAATTCCAGTACACCAGCATAACATCACAAACATCTCTGAAAACCCAAACTTCCCTTTCTGGAGAAGGAGAGCTATAGATTCCAGAGTTATATGATTTATCTAGAGTATCTCAAAAAATAACATTTTACAAGATCGATTTTTTAATTGATAATCGTGTTTTAGGAGCATTATTTGTGGAAGTTTATAAAGCTCCCTTTTGGAAAATGCATAGGTGGTTAATTCATGGCCTCACCCCTCAAAAAGAAGCTCAAAGCCTGGTGATCACACAGAGAAGATAGAAATAACTTAAATCCACAGAGATTAAAAACAAAATCTGAGGTGGAGATAAAACTCACAGGATATAGTGTGGATACAGAACTAATTGGACCAGTTTGAAACTGACATGTGATTATTTTGAATGGTTGCTTGTTTTCTATCTTAGAATTCATATTTTTTTTGTTGGTTTTTTGTTTAATAGTGAGTTGCTTACCTCTGAGTAGATGGGAATTGGAGGGTCCATTTGAATTTTCTCAGAGGCCCATTTTGATGTCTGAAGAAAGAATGGGAAGTTTGTATTTCCTTTTAAATGGATGGAATGTGCACATGTGAAAACACAGAATGTTTGTGCATCACCTGAGGTATCTTAGCATCAAATTGTACTGGATTGAACAAGACTACTGCCCCCATCACCTGACAAAATATCAGATAATGTCTGTTTTAGTACTTGATTGTATTTTCCTTCACCAGCTAAGAGATTAAAGTGATGAGGATTTCACTAGAATAGTTAAGTTTATGTCAGCATTTCAATTATAATCCTATACCGTTAATGGTTTATGACTAGTCATAAAATGTCCTTTCCTGAGGGAGAAAAAGAAGAACAACCTGCCTTATAAGGTCCCAGAAACAGGGGAACTATTTTTAAAAACTGATTTTCAAAAGTTGGTTATTTTAGTCACCTTTAAAATAATGTTTTAAGGACACTTGCTATTCAAGAATCTCCAAAAGGGATTGGCTTAATATTCACTGAACCTTAGCTGTAGAATAGTCACTTAAACATGGGTTTATTGCCAATGTCAATATTCTTTAATTTTTACAATAATTAAAGTTTAAAGTCCAATTTCAAAGATATTCTGTGTAATTACGCTGGGATTGATCATTTTAATATATTTTTTAAAATCTTCTGAATAGAAAAGAAACTGAGGAAAACATCCAACATCTAATTCCTTAATGTTATATTTCAACTATCTGTATTATAGATAACAAGTTTCCTAGTATTAATTTTCTGCATACATTTTATTATCATTACTTAAATTACTAAAAATAGCTAGTGTGTAACACAGACTTTTACCTTGTCCAAAAAGTGGTCTGGACCTTGCCTTTGCCTTCTGGTAGGCAATCTGCAGTCCCTTGGAACATCATGCCTGATAGGAGCATCTTTATTTCTCTGGGTGCCTTGAGCCAGCCACATAGATAGCAACAATTTTAGAGTGAGGGATCTGAACCACACCAACAATATGATACAGGTTAGAGGCTCTGGTATAAGATCCCATGATATAAACTGACCTCTAGAGAAGCTGAAGCTGGAGAGAAGCCATGTGGGCAATCACTCACACCTATGTGATGAGGCACCAATAAAATCTTCGGACGACAAGTCCCTGGTGAGCTTCCCTGGTTAGCAATACAAAGAGTGTCTGTATAATCACACAGCAAAAGGACAACTGAAAGCTCTCCATTTGATATGCTTCAGGACTCTGCCCATGTGTCTTTTCTCCTGGCTGATTTTAATCTGTATCCTTTCCCTGTAGTAAATCATAACCACAAGTATAACAGTTCTCAGTAAGGTCAATGAGTTCTTCTAGGAAGTTACTGAAATTAAGAATGTTTTGGGGAAATTCTTGAGTCAGGAATTGTTTCAAAAGGGAAAGAGTTCTTGCGTGAACTGTTTCCTCTAATTTCACAGTTAGCTAACATTTCCCAGGCACTTTACCAATATTTATAGTATATCAAAGAAATATCTTTCTTGCATTGAAAGTTACCTCACAGTTTGTAGACTCACAACTTGAAAAAGAAAGAAATGAGCAAAAATTCCTATAAAGAATCCTACTGTTTTTTTTTCTCCATGTGTTAACTACAAACTCTACATGTAGTCTTCTAATATAAGCAACAGAAACAATAGTGTATCTTCAAAAATTGACCTCATTTGTTTTAGTATTTCTATGACTGAATAGGAGTAAGCAGCATATACAACAGTAGAATTTTTCTGAATTTCTCCTTTGCTAATGTTCAGAACCTTCTAGTTTTTCTTTAGCAAATTAAATTATTTAGATATGTCAGATACTAGATACAGAGAACTGTGGCTTTACAGAAATGAAGATAGTCATAAAGTACTGATCTTGGCTCTTCTAAAATGAAACCTAAATTATTTGTCTAGTCATTTTACTTTGGTGTGATATAAATTCTTTTGCACTGACTACCAGCTCTAAAAGCTCTTCATAGCAATGGACAATCATGTAAGAATTATTGATTTGCTTGCTTACCTTTCACACGAGATTGAGGATGTTATGAGAATATGATCTATTCATTTAATCATCTATATTCGGTACTCTAGTACAATGTCAGAAAAAAATCTGACATTTTATAAATATGTATTGAACGAATGGATAAACTAAAACATGCAATATCCTGAGCATATTACCTACTGGTACATCTATTGAGAACAAACCAACTCTCCTTCATAGAATTTGTCCTCTTTCTTGTCTATTATGATGTGTTTTCTTCTCTTATTAAACACACACACGTGTGTGTGTATATATACACAAACACACACAAAAGTGTGTGCATATATTTCCCTTATAATAGATATATATAGGCCGGGTGCGGTAGCTCATGCCTGTAATCCCAGCAATTTGGGAGCCGAGGTGAGAAGATCATCTGAAGTCAGGATTTTGAGACCAGCCTGGCCAATATGACGAAACCTCGTCTCTTTTTGTATTTTTTTGTAAAAATATAAAACAATTAGCCAGGTGTGTTAGCACGCATCTGTAATCCCAGCTACTCAGGAGGCTGAGGCATGAGAATCGCTTGAACCTGGGAGGTGGAGGTTTCAGTGAGCTGAGATCGCACCACTGCACTCTGGCCTGGGTGACAGAGTGAGACTCCATCTCAATAAAATAATAATAATAATCATAACAATAACAGATACATATATTTTTACTATGATATATCTTTTAGTGTCCTCTCACTTATCCTCTGTTTTCTATCTTCTTTATATGAACTATTTTCCCCTAAGGAACCAGGTATGTTTATTCTGTCTTTAGTTTTAATTCAAGTTAGTTTTTAAAATTACATTTAAATGTGTTTAAATAACTTTAAAAAGTAACCATAGGAAAAATGGAGAAACTCCTTACTATTTTCTTCTCTAATTTCCCAAATTTTAATTGCCATAATCTATAAATTTAAAATTATTTTCATCATTTCTGGTCTCATTCTATGTATACAATTGTTATCCCAATGTTGGCCCTTCATTGTATATTCGTATCTTTGTTTTTTCAACATTCCGTTCATCTTTTAGGCCAATAAATTCTGGGAAGAACTCCTCAAGATTGTTCTACACCTTACTAATTAGTTTCTTAATGTCAATTTTTACATTTTCTTGACTCAAACAGATTTTAATTTACAATTACATCTTTATTTTATTTGCAATTTTATAAATACTGTAAATTCCCCTTTCATCTTAGAATACAAAATAAATATATATCCTCTCATTTTCATCTTTTGTTTTCTGGAGTACATTTCGACAATTTGAATTGAGTACAAACCAGATGTTTTTTAACATTTAATTTGTTCATGTACCACTATTAGAATTACTATTTCTTTCTGCGTTTGTCTTGTTTGTCGTTTTGTGGAATTTTACATGGGTTCAGGTTAGTGTTTATATTTATTTTTGTTATTCTTTAGGAATTGTTTCCAAATACGCAGTTTTTCACAACCACTTGGTTTGTAGACATTTCTTGACTTCCTTAGTTCTTAGTCAGTTGCCAATTATACCCTATTTTATACCTTTTTTTTTTTTGAGACGGAGTCTCGCTTTGTCGCCCAGGCTGGAGTGCAGTGGCCGGATCTCAGCTCACTGCAAGCTCCGCCACCCGGGTTAAGCCATTCTCCTGCCTCAGCCTCCCGAGTAGCTGGGACTACAGGCGCCCGCCACCTCGCCCGGCTAGTTTTTTGTATTTTTTAGGTAGAGACGGGGTTTCACCGGGTTAGCCAGGATGGTCTCGATCTCCTCACCTCGTGATCCCCCAGTCTCGGCCTCCCAAAGTGCTGGGATTACAGGCGTGAGCCACCGCGCCTGGCCTATTTTATACCTTAAGCTGAAGGATTACTTACTGTAAACATTCTCAAACCAAAAGAAATGTTGTTTAATACTTCTTTGTTGACCAGGCACAGTGGCTCACACCTGGTAACCCCAACACTTTGGGAAGCTCTTGAGTCCAGGAGTTGGAGACCAGCCTGGGCAACATGGTGAAACTCTCTTTCTACACAAATTTTAAAAAGTTAGACAGGTGTGGTGGTGCACTCCAGTGGTCTCAGCTACTCAGCAGGCTGAGGTGGAAGATCGCTTGAGCCTGGGAGGCAGAGGCTGCAGTAAGCTGAGATCGCACTACTGTACTCCAGTCTGGGGGACAGAGCGAGACTCTGTCTCAAATAAATAAATAAATAAAAAGTTATTTGTTAAATATGGACCCATTGACACTTTGTCTAATTATAGAAAGATGATCTTTTTTTTTTTTTTTTTTAACTTGGATGGCAAGCATGAATAAATTGAGAACAAAATATGGACACAGACAACTTTTTAGCTCAATAAATATTAAAACATAACATTTTAAAATGTATGTATATAATATACATTTATACCTGTGTGTTTATATACACACATGCATATGAAATTTTTCTGCAAGATTGATAAAACACTACAAATGTTTGAGTAGCCTATACACTCCTCAATGGGATATATCTTTTAAATAATTTCCTAAATGGAGTTTCTTCAAAGATACAGGATGTTAATTGGAGGCATTCAATCGTTATTTATTCTATATATATGGATATACATATATCTATACATGTATGTTTATTCATTATAATTATGTATTTCATATGTAATATAATTACATATATGTTACTTTTGATATATACTGTATTTCCTATAAAATAACTGAATATGGAGAATGAAAAGGTGAAGAAAAGAACGTACATAGAGACAGAAACAGACTGAAACTACTGGATGTGAAAATAAAGAAGAATACGTGATCAACCTGGACAAAAAATTCCAAGTCAGGGAGAAATAAGAGTTAAACTGGTCTTCTTTAAGAGGCTCTTATCCACTATATCACACTGTTTGTAAAATGCTGTTCTTTGGGGGATACTAGAGTGATGAGACACTATCATGCCCAACAGTCGGTGCCTATAACTTCATCAAGATTAGTATTGAGGACACTTATTTATTTATAAAACCAATATTTTATAACAAGTCCCTATTTTTCTATCTTTCCCTTCTCTGTTCAGTCTTGTATAAAATGTGCTCAAAGTTCAGAGCAGCATATATACTTCAGATAACCCATTATAAGAATTAGATTTAAGGAGAGGGATACCTCAAATAATTTCATGAAATTTTAATCAAAATAATGTATTTTTTTATATATGTGCTACCTCTTCTGATAAAGAACCTAAAGAACCCTGCAGCTAATGATGCATAATTAAATCTATAAACTATTTCATTCTCTCTTGCAAAATAAGCTGATTTTTTTAAAGTTTAAGATAATAAGTTCACAAATGTGAGAAAATAATAAATAATATACAACATACTTAGCTGAATGTCTTAATAATGCTTTAAATTTTGTTTGTCCAATTGCCCCTTTGGTTTGCCTTTGGTTTATTATTAATATCTCACTATCTTTTCTAGTCAGTGTTTAATACAGTCCTATTCAAGGACACTTGTAGCAAGCAGAGCAATTAGGTATGCAATGTCCTGAGCTATAATCCAATACAGCAAACACTTTAAGGTAGTTTTTATGAAACCAAAAAAATAAAAAAATAAAAATTAAAAGAGACTGGCTCTTGACTGTAGCCAAGTAATATTGTTGATCCTATGTTTATTAATTATTTAAGTACTTCTTCTGAACATAACATTATGCTATGCACTGTTGCCTTGTGTAAATGAATAATAACTCAATTCCAGTTCTCAAAGTGCTCGTGGTTTAAAAGGGAAGTTGTGAAATAGACTCAACTAACACTGCCCAGCTGAATGTGATAAGAACCTGAAGGGAGGCAGGCACAAAATGCAGAGAGTTGAAGAGAAAAGTCTCTTTGCCTTACAAGAAAGAATGAAGATTCTGCAAGGAAATAACTTTCAAATTGAGTGTTGATGAATGAGTACGATTTGGTGAGTTAGATATAGGAAAATCACATTCCAGCTCTAGTAGAATGCATTAATAAAGAATCTAAGTATGGCAAGTATTTTAGAATAGTCCATGAGCTTTAGCTTGCATATTTATATGGATCTCAGCGTGCTTGGGCCAGATGTTATGAGACTACTAATGACAAACTGAAAGGTCAGTATTTATTTAGAATCTATGTACAAAATGGTAAACGAAGAGATAAAATGATCATTCTTATACCAATGTTAGCATATGAATATTCTCTAAGCATCTCATTATAAAGGAAAAAAATATACATAAGGGTCAAAAACATATTTTCTGTAAGAAAATGTTCTAATCAGTTAATATTAATTTATAATAAGTAATGTGACATCTTATGAGTATTCACATTACTTGTAATAAGTAATGTGAATCTTGATATTTTTGTAACTTTTATTTAAAATTGTTTATGTAGCCATTTAATGCACTTTCACATTAGTAATCTAGTAATTTTATTTTTATGCTTTACAAATGATTTATGTATCTAGAGGTATTGAAGTTTATAAATGTTGATTCCAGTTATTCATTTTCTTTTTTCATGACTTCATGCTCATATTACCTTAAGAAATCTCAACTATTGTCATCAGCTGGTAACATTCACTCACACATAAAACAGAACCTCAGTTTTTGATGGGGTTGTTTGTTTTTTTCTTGTAAATTTGTTTAAGTTATTTGTAGATTCTGGATATTAGCCCTTTGTCAGATGGATAGATTGCAAACATTTTCTCCCATTCTCTAGGTTGCCTGTTCACTCTGATGATAGTTTTTTTTGCTGTTCACTCTGATGATAGTTTCTTTTGCTGTGCAGAAGCTCTTTAGTTTAATTAGATCACATTTGTCATTTTTGGCTCTTGTTGCTATTGCTTTCACTGTTTTAGTCATGAAGTCTTTGCCTATGCCTATGTCCTGAGTGGTATTGCCTAGGTTTTCTTCTAGGATTTTTATGGTTTTAGGTCGTACGTTTAAGTCTTTAATTCATCTTGAGTTAATTTTTGTATAAGGTGTAAGGAAGAGATCCAGTATGATGGGTGCAGCAAACCACCATGGCATTGTATACCTATATAACAAACCTGCACGGTCTGCACATGTATCCCAGAAATTAAAGTATAATAAAAAAATAATATAAATATATTAAAAAACAGAACCTCAGGGGGAAATACAGTGGTATGTATCACAACCTTACATTATTTAAGCTCTGGGAATGCCAATCCCTAATCCATTCTTCACTGAGATAAATATAAATGAACAGAGCAAAAGCGAAGGGAAGTGGGCACCTATCACACCATCTATTGTCAAATTTGCTCAGCTCAACCCTCAGCCCCTCAGTGTGACCTGGCCCTGCAGGAGGGTTTCTTTTAGAACTGAATGAAGTGATATATGTGAAAAGTGCAAGACACAGATTATATTGTTAACATTTTCTCTGAGCTTTCACTTAACTTGTGCATAACTTTAATATACACTAATGTATATTCATTGCATGCAAGGGATGGTGAGCTTAACAAAAAAAGGGCCACATTTCATTTTTATTTCCTGTTCTCCAGGGTAAAATTCAAACTAACATCAGGCCTGGTACAGTCCACTTAGAATAGGCACTGCAGCAGTTACATGGAGGCCCCTGCTGGTCCACACATCAATTCTTCAGCTGCTGGCTTGTGTGAAGACAGGTGAGGGGGGCTCCATACAGGTTGAGGAGATGACAGCACACTTAGGAAGTCGTGGCAGTTTATCAACCAGCACAGATGTTCAGCAATTGCTGGACGGCAGTGATGCCTGCCTCTATACATGCTGCTAGTTATTAATGAATGAATGAAATGAGTATCAGTTTTCATTGTAGTAAACAGGGCATATGTTTTGACTCTAAAGCTTTTTAATAACCTCACCCTATCTTATAGTTACATTAAAATTATTATCTTAGGGTTGTCATACAAAGGGGCCCTCTCAGTGATCAATTTATGCAAATTTGAGCATTTTGAGGGGGATTATCTGTGACCCTACATAATATACATTTTTTTCTACTTGTGGTATATTTGCTTTTGGTTCAATCTAAATTACATTATACCGTCTTCCTCTCACATGTTAACATTTTTTAAAATCCTGGTGATATGGAGCTGTGAACCTTATGTTTTGAAGTATTAACGATTTTATATCTCACAATCATCTTAAAATATCCCACTTGGTGACAAAGCAAAAGAGAAGACAGACTTACCTTTGTGTCCATTTGGGAGAAAATAAGATGAGAGAGAGAGAAAAAGTTTAAGAAAGTGAGACAATCTGAGAATAAGAGAATAAGAAGAGAAAGAAAGAAGGCAGGAGTCAACTAAAAAGTCAGAAATTGCACTTCCAGTAATAAAGAAAGATAAAAAATTAACAAAATATATCCATAACTGGCCGGGGGAGACATCTGAACGAGTTAAAAAAATATAGAGTGAGGAGGAAAACAAAAGAGACTTAGAAACAAAGAGTAAAATAATAGAGAAAAAAAAATAAAATGAAGTATGAACAGAAAAGAAGCGATAAAAGAAAAAAAAGAAAATGAGGTGGAAGTGAGAACAGTAAATAAACTTAAGAAGGGAGGAATTCAAAACAACACTCAATGTGGAGAATGAAATAATTTAAAATATGGAAAAATAATACTAGGAAAATAAGTATAAGAGGGAGTGTAGAAGAGAAAGAAATAGAAGCCATTTAACTCTGGGGAGATTCATATCTTGCTGGCATTACTAAATGTTATTCATTTGACGGATCACAAAAAATGAATGTTTAAAAACAAACTCCAGAATTCTATATGGTTGAAAACAGTTTGAAGACTTTAGATTCACTGATGCTTTTACAAAAAAAAAAATAATAATAAAACAAGAGATAACCACTTCAGGGACACATAGATGATCTAGTGATTAGCTCTAGAATGTTAATTAGAAGAAACCTATTTGCTTTTCTATTCACAGGTCACAAAGAGACCAACTGAGAGTATCAATCAGTAGCTGTTTGATTTTATCTTAATACTCATATACTAAAAATGACTACTTCATCATGCATTGGTGAGCTAGCGGAGCAGGTGGAATGACAAGAAGCCATATGGAAAGATTTATTCTACTTTAGCCAGAGAACTGCTGGAAAAGGAAGTAGAGAATGATATGAACTTCTTGCTAATAATAAAAGGCTATGAAATAAAACTTTAAATGTATTAGTGGTGGATCAAGTCCTCTTCTATTAAAAAGTATATAAAGACATATTCCAAGGGTACATATAGTCCTGGGTTGTGTTTTACTTATTTTTTAAAATTATTTTGATGATAGTCGTCTTAGCTTGGGCTGCTATAACAAGATACCATTGGCTTGGTGGTTTATACAACATTTATTTCTCATAGTTTTGAAGGCTGGGAAGTCTCTAAGATCAAAGTTCAGGCCGATTTAGTTTTGTTTGGAGCCTTTGTTCCGGCTTGCAGGCAGACAGCTGCCTTCTTACTGAGTCCTCATATTGTGATGGGAGAGAAAGTGCTGCTCTTTTTTCCTATTGTTATGAAAACATTCATCCACCATGACAAACCTACCCTCATGACCTGATCTAAACCTAATTAGCTCCCCAGAGTTAATCTTCAAATACTATCACATTCGTGGTTAGGGTTTCAATATGTGAATTTGGTGAGGAAGCAAACAATTGATCCATCAATAGGACAGAGGTTTTGGATGTTATTCATAGATGGATTTGCTAGTTTCATGTTTGCAGGCAGGACCAACAGTCAAGGCCATAGCAGTATATATTAAACTGTGCATTTGCAGCAGGATGAAGTTTTAAAAGGATGAACACTGTGCAAAGTTTAGGACAAAATAAAAATAATGTATTTTATTCTTGTCTTAGCTAATGTTTTTTTCTTTCCTTCCTCCCTTCTCAATTTATATTAGAGTTGCATTACCCTAAACTGGCAGTAGTGCCTCATGGATAGTCATTCTTTATATATATACTACCTCAAAAATAAATGTCTTAATTATTTAATAAATGAATGTTCAAGAAATTAGGAAGCAATCATTAATCAGACACAAGGGCCAATACAGAAAAATGTAGAAAAAAAAGGGAGGAAAGTCATGACAAAAGGAGAAGGACAAGGGGAAGAAGAAAAGAGAAGACAAAAAAAAGAGAGAATTAAATAAAGTATTTAAAATAATTTGAATTTTAATCAAAACTTGATGACCATACTACAGACAATATGGAAAAGATGCTATAGTAAGTATTGAGCAGGTCCCAAAAGACATTGTATGTCATTTTTAATGTTTATGTTTTTAAAAGAACACAGAGTAAATGGTGATTATCCAATACAAATAAATACAGAAAAAGAAAATAAAAACAATAAGCAGAGAGGAAAGGAAGCAGTATTTAAGCTGGAGAAATCAACACTGATGATCAAATGTAACTTTTTTTTCCCCAAAGCTCTAAAAAGAAAAATTGGCCTGCACTAATCTACACAGTGCACTTTTTTCTACATTTTTTTCAAGTACACTTTGGTAGAGGTTAGTAAAACAAAGCCCTCAATGTCACTTACAATATTCTTGAGTACATTTCAGTTTCAATCACAACTTCAGCAACTAATCTTAATATCATTGAAAACAGATAATGGCTGAACAGGACAATTCAGGATGAACAGCAAAGATAAATACAATTAAAATGTACAACTTTTAATCATTCATTCATTCATTCATTTATCAAAGTATTGTTCTTGTTATGCACTAGAGCTAGAGATTTAAAAAGACATTAATAAGGAGGAAGACAAGCTGGGTGCTTTCATTGGGGGAGTTCACATTACTTGTAAATAATGTGGTACTGAATAAAGGGACATTTGAGACTCAGTGTAGTTCTGGGAAATATATGAACACTAGCCCTGGCTGTTAAAAGGATGATTATTAACATGTGTCTCTGTAAAATGCTGCATGCCAAGGGAGTTAGGGCTCTAGCAAGCTTGATTCCAAGCCAGGTGAGAAATAACATTTACACTAAGAGGACTGGCATATATAATGTTGTGAAGCATAGGGGAACTCTGATCCAGAGATTTTCAGTCACAACAGAGAGAGCACCTCTCATTCAAGAAAGTTCCCCTTAGAATGGGAAGAATAAGTAATTAAAGGACAGGAAAATTAATCTAATAAGAAAAGAAGGCCAAACACTTTTAGATTGTGGATAAAATATATTCTATTTAAGGAATAAACTTCTGTTCAGCAAGTTATTACCAGAAAAAAATATACTGCGACATAAATGGAGTCCCTATATTACTCTGAAGAATTCTTAATGATGACTGCATCTTTGAGATTTTGATGTGATTTGGTCTGTCATGGGAACCAGACCTGGTTATTTCTTTGAGACTCTCGGTGAATATAATGTGTATCCAGGGTTAAGAAGGTTAAAACACTGTTATAAATTTAAATATTATATATCTTAAGGTTTTCCAATTATGTGCTGTGTCAAGTTTTGCTGCTGTTGTATTGTTTGCTTGTTCATGTGTATACATAGACTTGTGCATATATATGAATGTTTTAATTTTCCTTCAGATTACTAGGATAGGACTGAGGAGATGGTATTCTGAGAGTGAAGTCTTAAGAGACACTGGAACTTTGACATTATATGGGTTTGGCAAACATCTGGTTATTGAACATATCAAATGTAATTTGTATACACAATTTAATCTTGCTATATCCCAACTTTGAACTATACTATAAGGCTATAATAACCAAAACAGCATTATAATGGCACAGAAACAGACACATAGACCAATGGAACATAATAGAAAACTTAGAAATAAAACCACACACTTACAAACATCTGATCTTTGACAAGACTGACAAAAACAAGAAATAGGGAAAGGATGCTCTATTCAATAAATGGTTCTGAGATTTATGGCTAGCCATATGCTGATGAATTCAACTGAACTCTCACTTATCACTATATATAAAAAATACTCAGTCGATAAAAATTTAAAAGTAAGACCTTGAACTATAGAAATACTAGAAGAAAACCTAGGAACTACCCTTCTCAACAGTAGCCTTGGCAAGTAATTTTTGCCTAAGTCCACAAAAGCAACTGCAACACAAAAATTGACAAGTGGGACCTAATTAAACTAAAGAGATTCTGCATAGCAAAAGAAACCATCAATAATGTAAATACACATCCTACAGAGTGGGAGAAAATATATGTAAACTGTGCTTCCAACAGAAGTCTTATATCCAGAATCTATAAGGAATTTAGACACATCAACAAGCAAAAAAAAAAAAAAAACTCCATTAAAAACAGGCAAAAGACATGAACAGACACTTCTCCAAAGACATATGAGTGGTCAAAGAGGATGTGAAAAACATGTTAATCACCACTAATTATCAGAGACATGCAAATCAAAACCACAGTGAGATATCATTCCAAACCAGTCAGAATGGCTATTACCAAAAAGTCAAAAAACAGCAGATGCTGGCAAGGCTTCAGAGAAAAGGAAACACTTGTACACTGTTGGCAGGAATGTAAATTCGTTCAGCCTCTGTAGAAAGTAGTTTCGAGATTTCTCAAAGAACATGAAAAAGACCTACCATTTGACCCAGTGATTCCATTACTAGATAAGTACCCAAAGGAAAACAGGTGATTGTATCAGAAAGACACATGTCCTCGCATGTTCACAGCCACAGTATTCACAACAGCAAAAGCATGGATTCAAGTAGGTGCCCATCAACGGTCAACTGGGTGAAGAAAATATGACACTTAAACACCACAGAATATTATGTAGTGATAAAAATGACTGAAATTATGTTTTTGCAGCAACATTGATGCAGCTAGAAGTCATAATTCTAAGCAAACTAATCTAGGAAGAGAAAATTAAATATGACATGTTTTCACTTACAAGTGGAAGCTGAACATTGAACACATACAGACATAAACATGGGATCAATGGGCACTGCAGAATAGTAGAGGAGAGAAGGAGGTAGGAGGGTGTGAGTTGATAGTTTTTCAACTATCTATTGGGTACTCTGCTCACTACCTGGGTGCAATATACTCATGTCACAAACCTGCACATGTACCCTGTATATCTAAATTAAACTTGAAATTTTAAAAAATTACTCCAATAAAAACCACACTTATCTTTAATATTTAAATATTATATTTTTGTAGACCTAGAACTTAACTTGATAATTCATTCGGGATATTACATTTTGTGATTTTATATTCCTATTTATTATTTATTTCAGAAAGAATTAAAGCTATTTTAACATTACATTACAGGAAAAGCTGAGAAAGCCATTAAGAGAAGTTTTTTTTTTTAAGGAGATTCTTGATTAATTAGTACTAGCAATAAAAATAAACCAAACAATCATCAGAAAATGTTTACAAGTGCCTTTTCTAGACTGGTCAATGTGCTTCATCCTGTGATTAACAGAGAAATAAAGTAAAAGTGTACCCCAGCCCTCAAGCTTTTAACAATTTAATAGATAAAATAGTGATAATGTTGATTTGAAAACTATTTAACATTCAACTCAGTTTTTCTGGCAACAAAACAAAAAATTGAAGAAAACAGTTGCTGAAGTAAACAAAAGATGTAGAAATGGGACTGAAAAAATTCCATTGTTCTAGGATTTGCAAGATGAATGGGGTGTGAGTAATAAAATGCACAAAGTCAAGAGTAATTGACACAACAAGAACTCTTGAGACCATTCGCTCTACATGAGGTAGAAATTTATATCGTATTTCACCTTTTTTCATCTTTTTCCATTACTGTACAATGTCTAGCCATGTAGAGAGACAACATAAGTAAATGGAAAAGCAGTCCATGTTCATGGAGTGAAAAAAATTAGTATTGTTAAAGTCGCCATACTGCTCAAAGCAATTTACAGAATTGGAAGTCAGCATTTATCACAAAAAGATGATTTTGTCAATTGGAATTGTTATTTCATCTGTAAATATAAGATCATACTAACTTGTTGTAACAATGCAGTTGAAAAATGCAGAGAGACAGCCAGCAAGTTGCTCCTCTCCCCTCAAATGAAACCCACCGAATGTTAAGTATTTAATATCAATCCTTCAGTATCTGTCTGTGCTGGTATTACCATATGAGAATATACATATATCAATATATTTATTTAAAAATATAATTACATATATTGCACAATAATGATTTTTACTTGATAATATTATGGGTAAAATTTCAGATTATATATAAATATGAATTTTTAAAAATATTTGCATAATGTACTTTTGAAAATAAATTATTCAATTATTATCCTACTGGTGAACATCAATCTATTTCCAGTTTTCATCACTGTTCTGCAAATAACTACATATATGTGTGTGTGTGTGTGTGTGTATATATATATGTATGTGTGTGTGTGGGTATGTGTGGGTACACACATATATTTTTTTCCAGTAACAATGGTACTGTGGAAGAAAGGTGTACTCTGTTTTCCTTTTCTTTATTAAATTATATGCCACTTCTGGAAAGTTGTCCACAATTCACATTACAAATAGCCCACTCTCCCACACAATTGCCTTCAAAAACATTATCAATAATAATTGATTTTTATTAGTGTCAATAGGATGGTGAACAAGGCATATACTCCCTTCTGTTATTGAAGTCCAATAGTTTTTCGAACTTCATTGACCATTGCCTTTCCTTTTTTATGAATTGCTTATTCAGAATCTTTACTAATTTTCATTAATTTGACTATAAATTATGACTTAACTATTTGTAAAACCTAATAGCATATTAGCTTTTCACCATTTCACATTTATTTTTACGAGTCCTTTCTCATGTATATTACACATGTGTGATTTTCTGTGATTCTGTTACCAAAACATCAGTGGTTCAATCTAGGTCCTGCTGTTTGCCACAGAGAAAACCAATCACTGAGACGACGATTATTGCCAAGGAGGAAGGCTTTCATCAGGTTCTGCAGTTGAGGGGGTGGGAGATCTGCCTCAAACCCATTTATCCAACCACTAAAACTAGGGGTTGATATACCCAGGAAGAAATGTCGCAGTGTGTAAAAAAACAGGCACTAGGGAGGAGCAAAGAGACAATCATGATGAATAAGGGATCTGACATCTCATTGTCTAGATGTGGTCATCTGGACAGTGTCAGTTCTCTGATTTTTTTTTTTTTTTTTTTTTTTTTTTGAGAGGCTGAGAGGTCCTTTCCTGAGGAAGGAACCTAGATAAATAAATGGAAGTTTCAAGCTTTTAAGATCAGAAAGGTCAATTTCTATTTTTATTTAAAAAAAAACAAAACTGTCTATGGAAC
The DNA here is from genome assembly GCF_000951045.1 of Mandrillus leucophaeus. Classification (NCBI taxonomy): domain Eukaryota; kingdom Metazoa; phylum Chordata; class Mammalia; order Primates; family Cercopithecidae; genus Mandrillus; species Mandrillus leucophaeus. Next base: position 2,013,985 of record NW_012101388.1, on the reverse strand, counting down.
TATTGGGGTGATTTCAATTCTATCATAAGACAAATTTATACAAACATTTGCCCCCCTTTTTTTTTACTCTCATGATTTAATGTTAACCTGCTTTCTGTGGCTTACATTTTCCCTTTTTTTGCTAAAAAAGATATTCCCAACCCAAGTATATATAAATATTATATAAAGCTTATAGATAGATATTATATTAATAGGGCTGATTGGGGAGTATTAACTATATTGGCTTAAGTTTAAGAATATGCAACACTTATTCTAAGTACAAAGTAAATGTAAAGTATATTATATCAATCAGCAGTTGCTGTGGGCCTACCACAGGCTTTCCGTGGTGTACAATAAGCAGTTTATTTCTCATGAATCTTTGTGTCAGCTGGGGTGTCTCTGCTTCTGTAGCCTGCGGCTGGTTGGTTAGTTGTGGACTGGCCCACTGCATTCTACCAGGGGTCAGGTGAAGCTCTTCTCATGACAATGACCACAATATAAGAGGACAACCAGGCTGTACAAGCACAGTTCAAATTCCTACTTGTATTAGGTTTCTTAATATCTCTTTGGCCCAAGTCAAGTCAGTGGCTAATCCCCAAGTCAAGAGTTGGGGAAGCAAGTTTCACCTTTAGGCAAGAGATTTCATGGCAATATACCTGGATACAGGGTGAGAGGAAGAAATTGGCATATAATTCAATCTAAATCATACATATATACCTAACTATATAAGCATTCACTTATTTGTAAGTGTAGCTATATATGAATATAAACCATGGTGGAACTTTTTGAATGTCAAACGCTTAATCAAAATTTTTATTCTCCAAACAGCAAACTCCTCTAGAAGGACTGAAATTAGCACTTCTGCACAAAAAAGTGGAAATATCATATCTAATTTAAAGTAAGGCTCTTTGGAAAAGCTTTGCAAGAGACTTAACCATGTCTGTGCAACTGAAATAACTTCTCTGCACCAACTGTTACTTTATTCCACTTAGATTTTCTTACAACGAAACTAATTTGATCTGTCCCTGTTAAATTAATTACAATAGATAGAAACCATATATTAACCAGGAATCCATACTGTGGTTTTCTGTTTCATTTTTTCCTATCTAAGTTTGGTAGTGTGATACTTCAACACAGTATCTGTTATTCAATATATATAATTTGACCACAATTTAGAACCGTGTTTCATTATGTTACATATTTGGGGAACACTCTTCTGTAATAATACGACCTTAAAGTGTTTTCTGTTTCAGACTATTAGTAAAGCTTTTAAGTATTTAGATTTCTCTCTCTCTCAATCTCTCACACACACTAATATACTGCATTTGACCCAATGAGAACCACATTAATTAAAAAGAAAAAAAAGAATAAGCACAGGTTAAATGTTAGCTACATAATCCATAGACCTTTTAAAATGTATTATCAAGTGATCAACATAGAGGTAACTAACTGGTGCCAAGAAAAATGCCTAACGAGCTTGCCAAGCAGCCAGATGCTCCTACTGCTAAATTATCTCTTGCAGATTGGCACCGGCATTCTACAACTGGCACACCCACAGGTATCACTCACACTGAACCACCGTATGGTTTGAGCTAATTATTTAAAAATAGTTTACTTCGTATTCAAAAGTGGATGCTCTGTATAAATTAATTTTGCTCTCCTAGGGAATCAGTACTTTATAAAAAATAAGACATGAGAAAGAAAATAATGTGTGAAACAAACTCATTTAAAGTAAACAGGTTATTAGCTTAAAATGCCAGCTTTTATATAACTGCTTATATTTTTCCTTCACTAAGTCCTTTTTTGGAAAATTGGTTTACAGGATTCCAATAAGTAGGATAAAAATGAAAATTTAATTATTAGGTGACTGAAAATATCAATATGGTATATATTGTTCAGTTAAGAAAAACAAATGAAACATGCGCTTTTTAATTTGAAGCATAAAAATATTTTAGTACAGTATGGTCATATCCTGAGACAAATTTAAGTTGAAGAAGTGAGTAGTCAATTGATTTGTGTGTAACTGAAGTTGTCATGCTATATTTTAAACTCATTCTAGCACTCTGCATTTCTCCAAGTAGCATTTTGAAGTCTGATAAATGCATGAAAATATTTTCTATCCAAGCCATTGAATTTAAGAAAAAAATCGTTCTCAGTGTATCAGGGCAAATTTAAACAATCATGTTACTTTCAACTCTCTATGATGACTATGCTATCATATTTCTAAACATGTCAACAATCTTTCAAAATATGGGCTTTTATATTTATCTAAAGATAGGAAAAGTTCTGCAATTCTTATTTTTATTTTAAGAAGATCTTATTTCCTCAGATATTATGGAACACTGTGGCAAGTGAGAAAAAGGACGAGAAAGAACCAAAACATTATTTAAGGTTCATACAAAATAGAAGAGCTTAGCTACTTTGCTATAATCATGTTTTAAATGTATTCAAAAATATTTTAGAATGTAGGTGGCAAATTTATTTTAGAGAGAATTTTGAGAAATAAAAGAGTTTAATAACTGCATAATAGCAGCTTGTGTTGATGACAATAATTGGGTTTTACATAGCTTAAAGAAATATGAAAGCTCATCAATTTAGCTCTTCCTCTAGGCTATTGAAAATTAAAGGCAGACCTAATGCCAAATGTGCTCAAGAACATGCATATTAAAATAAAATGCAAAAGAAAATAAGCTGCATTATTTACATAGTATGGTTACCATATTTGTATCATTATTTAGCAAATATTTCTCATTAAGAGGATTTAAGATGAGTATTTAATCACACATATGTAAAAAGAATAATAGACTGCTATTTTCTTGCTTAGAGGTTGCACTAATTTTTGAAATGTCAGCATATACCCAAGAACATATATGCATCTATATGTGTATATATAAAATGTATCTACATAAAATCTGAATTTGCCCATATACTATATAATTTGTTATATTGCGAATTGAAATGGATGGTTCTTATTCTCTAAGGCTAATATACAAAATTACATGTATCTCCTGGGAATTTATGTTTTGCATGTAATTTATATGTAATATTTAACCAAAAATTAAACAGCATTATAACAAGGCATATTAAGGTTATGAAAATATATACATATATAGAGAGAGAGACTTCATAAAGAAACAGCTGCCATTGGAAAAACAAGTATAGAATTTAAAAAATTATTATTATTAAAGTAATGATTACCAGAGTTAAAGAGATTTTTAAAGTAAAGGACTATTTTCCTTAGCCAGACGGAAGACTTTCCCCCTGGGACCTTGTTTGCCAGGAAGAATACTGGGTGGGAAAATATCAGCAGCTGGCATGATAATGAGTCCACTTCACTGCAAATTAGTTCATTATTATTCCATTCCTGCAGTCTTACGATTCACAGTTGCATGTCATTTTTACATAAATAAAAATAAAGGTATTATATATAACTAAACTGTGGCAATCTACAAGAACAACATTTACAAACATAAGGAACAAACTAGCAAACATATAAAAATAAAGCTAGATCATAAAGAAAAATACATACTCTAAATTCAAAACAGCCTTTTATGTTTAAAAGTAAACAAAAAATAAAAAGTAAATAAAACCAAAAACAAATCTGTATGAATTTACACTTGCCATAATTTGGATTCAACTTCGTTTTAACATTAAATCAGCTACAGGTAAGAAAATAATACAGTTTTTTTTTTTTCAGTGTGATTTCTTGGCAATTATTAGTTTATGTGGCAGAAATACTTATATTAGCATAACATGAAAAGTCAGTCTCCTTATGCATAAACGGTAATGACTGAAACAGCAGTTTTCTATGTCTGAAGGCTTCCTGACTTTAGCTTTTCATGGACCAAAATTTGAAAATACAGAATGGAAAAAAAAAATTTTGAATTAGATGATACTGAAATTGGCAATACAGAACTCCTTTAGGACACGACAGTGAAAAATAAACATCAAAACACGTACTTCTAGCGGATTTGAAAATTCAAACTATATGAACAAAAGTCAAACAGATTAAAATGACTTGAATATAAGACCTAAAAATTAATATCCTAGATTATAGGTAGTGTTTCAATTTTGTTCTGGATAACTTATATAATATTTAAAACACTTTAAACAATGTAACATAAATCCATTTAAATTAAATCAGAATATGAGAAATATAATTTAAGACATCATACTCAACAAATGGTACAGTTTAGGTAGTTAATATCCTACTGAAAAATAGAGAAACGAGTTTAATTGAGAGGCTGTTGACCAATCAAAAAACAAAAAAAAGTAAAATAAGTGAGCTTCTTAAATAATAAATTTATCAAATGTATAAAATCACTTAGAAAATTTAGAAATTTTCAAAGTGGTGTAATTTTTTGTTTGTTTGTTTTGGAGACGGCGTCTCTGTCGCCCAGGCTGGAGTGCGGTGGCGGGATTTCGGCTCACTGCAAGCTCCGCCTCCCGGGTTCACGCCATTCTCCTGCCTCAGCCTCCCGAGTAGCTGGGATTACAGGCGCCCGCCTGGCTAATTTTTTGTATTTTTATTAGACACGGGGTTTCACTGTGTTAGCCAGGATGGTCTCGATCTTCTGACCTGGTGATCCGCACGCCTCAGCCTCCCAAAGTGCTGGAATTACAGGCGTGAGCCACCGCGCCCGGCCCAAAGTGGTATAATCTTTAACATTTTAAAGGAAATCATTATGAAATATGACACATTACTAAACTGGTGATCTGGAAAAAAGATATCTGAGTTCCTGTGAGGAAAATAAATGGCCTTCTGTAAGAATGATACAATGGACTTTGGGGACTTGGGTGGAAGGGTGGGAGGGAGACAATGAATAAAATACTACAATTTGGGTGCAGTGTATACTGCTCGATTGATGGGTGCAGAAAAATCTCACAAACCTCCACTAACGAATTTACGTAACCAAATACCACCTGTACCCCAATAACCTATGGGAAAATAAAAGTAATAAATAAAAGAGAAAAAAGAAAATAAATGGTCTTCTTTGTAAACTATCTTTAAATATTTTTTTGAAAAGTTTGGTGAATTAAATAAGTACCTTACTATCCTTTTAGTGAACTAAAAAAATCTGTTGGAAAATGAACTAAAACTGGTAAAATTTATATATTGAGTCTATACAAAATACAACTATAGTTAAGCTAATTACAGAAAATTAGGAGATAGTATTAACACTATTGTTTAAAATCCAATTACCCTCATTATCTGGAAGTAAAATTATATTTGAAAATAATTGGTTCTGTTTCAATTTTTTTTAAAAAAAGTCAAGTTTCATGAGCGTATCACAAAGTAGGATATGAGAAGGAAGGGAACTACTAAGAAATTATTCCCATGAGGACCAGGAACTGCAATACATGTTCAGGTAACACTCAAGGGATGCAATTGGAGAGTAAGAAAGCTCATAAGAAAAGCATAGAAAATGTGAGGCGTTCAGAAAATACAACAGAAATAATAGTAGGTGAAACAGATTTATGTACAAATACTGAGGTAAACATGCTGAAAACAGGAAGCAAGGTTGAACAAGCAATTGTCAACAGTGTATAAATAGTTAAAGAACAAAAGGAAGGAGGAAAAGTAATTACCTAGCATAAGATGGCTAACAGAAGATAGACAGGTTTTAGAACATGCAAATTTATTATATACATGCATGTATAAATAATATATTCCAAATAATTGAGTTCATCTTGTTTTACAATAGTATAAAATGATTTCCAAATAATGAAATGTATTGTTTTATGATAATCTAAAATTATTACTCACGGAAAATGACTTTCTAAAGCATGAGGAAACAACATTGTCTTAAGCTCACAAAGTAGCATGGAATAAGGGTAAAAGTATTAGCGGTCTGTTTTCTCTTAACAAATGACAGCATTTTGAAGGTGTGCACTTATGAGATTTTCTTGCCGTTGTACCCAGAATCATGATTGCAATTGCCATTTGTATACTTTGAGTCTCATCTCCACCTCCTGGTTCTGGTCCAAGTATCTAGTTTAAAAGTATGCTGACATAATTTTTATCTCGACTGCAATACCAACAAAATAGCAGGAAATGACTAAAACCTCATCACAGAGCCTACTGAATAGTTTAAATACTCATACATATGCACTAATCTGTATGTATGCTTGAGAATTCATGGACCCCTTACTAAGGTCTGAAATAAGTTAAAATCTTTGATCATTATCTTCTATCACTTCTCTGAATTGTTTTCTTTTTTCTTTTATATCCCCTGCTTTGTAATAATAATTACAAATAATTTTATTTGCTTAGTAAGACTAAGCAAGTCCTTTAAAGAGGGACTAAGCAGTACCTGCCTCATTCAATGAATTCTGCACACTATATGCCCAGTTACTCCCCAGACACACTGGCATATCTCTGCATACCGCTACCACTGGTCACTATCTCTCACTGGGTGCACTTTATTCTGCATTAGTGGGTCTCTGCCAGGCTGTAGTGGCTCAGGAAATCCTGGTGCAAAATAAAATTTTAGCATTGACCTGAAAAAAAAGTATTTATTATTGTTATTTTTTTGTTTACAAAGAAGTAATGTTTAGGTGCATTCTGTGTAACACTGAATATTTTCCAACCTGGCCAGGCAGCCTGGTATTTTATGGTTGATTTGCTATCTACTATCTTGTAAGTTGCAATACATCTCTAAAATGAAAATCTCTCTCTTATTTTGTAAGGCATATACTGTAACCTTATGAACGATATCACATCTACTACGTGATAATTTATATGAAATAAATTTGAGTAAATTTTGGTATCATTTGGAATTTGGAAATTTGAAGCTCTTTGCAAACATTTAGATTTGTTTTATATATCCAAACTCACCATATGTTATTCAAACACTTTGAATATCCCCATAGATTTTTTTGCTGCCATGAGTGCTTTTCATCCAAATAACATTATTCTACTTAGAAAAACAAAAAGGAAGAAAAAATAAAATGAAAAGAAAAAACCTTAATAACTAGAAAGAATGTAGAATTCGCATGTTACATCTGCCAGTCACTTCATCTGTCAGCAAAAACATATTGAGCAAGTATGTGAGCAAGACTGGAATGAAATTCACAAGGGTGCAAAATTGTTTCCTCCAACTGTTTTTTGGACTCAAGAGAGTAAATAGTTAGCCAATTCCTTCCAAACTGCAGGGGGGTTAGCTTTTGATTGATGCAATTGTTTCTCCTCAAAATACATTTAATACTCAGGAAAATGATACGTAGCAGCTCTAAAAACTCTTTTTGTTGATTTTTGTTTTTGTCTTGTAAACTAGAGTTTTATAGGCCTCATCATTCTCTGGATTTTTTGTTCTTACATTCTTATATTATAATTAATATTCAAATTCCATTTGGCCGTTAGCTTTAAAATGCATACATCTTCAGGACTTCAGTCTTCCTCCATCATAATTGTAAAATTTCAGCTTCTAACTACAGTCTCCCATATAATTGTAAAATTTCAGCTTCTAACTCACAGACTCAATGACTTCCTGAGTTATTTTTAAATTACATAGAAATAGGCTTGCATGTGCCCAGGAAGGAACAAGACAGTGCCTACAAGTCAGCTCTAGCCTTTTCTTAGAAATCCATTAACAACAAACAGCCTTGGAAGGAGTCACCGACCACTGTCATCTATGGACACTCAGCCCCTATGCTGCTACACCAAACTATGTTGCTTACGCTGGGACGAGTGCAGAAGTAAGGAATGCAGAATATGGTTCTCAGTGTGAGCTTGTACTTTTGTTTGTCAGGTTGGCCCTGAGGCATTACACCTTAGGCTTAGAGTGTCACCAACTTTATGTAAACATGATCCCTACCACATCACCTGCACCTCTCTCCGCAGGAGTCATGTTCTCTGAAACAGTTGAGTCACAGCCTCCTTCCTATCACGCCATTCCCTGTCCCCACCATTTTCCCTAATGTGGCTGCATACAATCATCGCAGAATCTTTGCTCTACCAAGGATACATGAATGCATAAACATCCACACTTAATAGTTAATGCTGTTAGGGGACAGGATATGGGTGTTCCTTCCAGTGTTCAGCACTGCTTGGACTATGTGGATCACACCACCACATCGAGTTTCATACACAAAATAAAAGAGAAGGATAGACATTATTACCTCTGAATGATCTGTTTAAATACAGTGTGGAAGAAATTATACCTTATGGGTGCCCTAAATCATGGAAGAATTTATTCAAAACCCAGTTAGGATTTGCTCTCTTTGTACATGGGTATTTGGGAAGTTTGTTTCAAATAACAGGATCCAAAATGCAATTAAATTTTAACATCAGTGTTGGAACGTGGAATGATTAGCAGCACAGTTATCTGATTGATGTGACACTGGAGAAAGTTAGAGGACGTTTGTCTCATATACAGCTGTAAATGAGATTGAGAGTTAACTGAAAAATAAACTCCTAATTAAAAATAATTATGTGCTAAAATAAAAATAAATTTAATTGAAGGGATGCTAAAAATCATCTCAAAGAGCATGACTGCTTATGGAGTAAGAAAGATAATATAAAATTTTATTTGAAAAAAGTAAAAAAAGTCTATATTTTATACAATCTGTTTACATTAAAGTGCAGATTCATATAAATTATAAATGTACATTGTATCTATTGTTGCCTAGGGAGGGGAGGAAAAAAATGTTCTAAAACCTTTGAACAGATTGAGTCCATTGTGCAAAATGAATTTTTATCAAAAAGAGAGAAACATTTTTATAAAAAGCACAAGAGTTTTCTCATAAAGCTATAAATATATTTTTGTATGAATAAAATGTATTGTATTTTTGTTTGTTTATAATTTATCAGTGTATTTTAATAGCAAATAATCCCAATTGTAGAACTATAGCAAACTGAATCATAGAAAAACTGCCATGATAGCATGAATTTTCTGATGAATAGGTAGCCATCCTAAAGTAATATTCACATACAGTAATAGAAATCAAACCAAGTTATAAAAGTGACTTATTCATATATACAAAAGCTAGAAAATAATAAAGATAATGTTTTAAATCTAACAGTGAGTTTAAATCTAACAGCAAAAACCAATAACCAAATGTAAAGTATTAACTGGAACTTTCTATACAAAAACACTGGAATATTCAACAAGAAAATTAAGACCTTGAACCTATCAATGAGGACAACAACAGTAATAAAATGCTTAGGAATAAACTCAGTGAAAGATGTGGAAAACTTGAACCCTGAAAATTATAAAACTTGGAAGAAGGTAATTAAAGAAAACATAGTTAAATGAAATGGCATCCTATCTTCACAGATTGGAAAAATTAGTATTGCTAAATGTTTATGCTATCCAAGTGATATATAGAGTCATTTCAGTGTAATTTCTAAAAATTTCAATGGCATTTTTTACAAAAATAGAAAAAGAATCCTAAAATTCATATGGACTCATGGAGACTCAAAATAACCAAAATAGTCTTCAGAAAAAACAATAACAAAGAGCTGGATGCATCACATTTCTTTATTTCAGAATATTTTACAAAGCTACAATAATCAAAACAGTATGGTACTGACATAAAAACAGATCTATAAACTGAAGGAACACAGTACAAAGCCCAGAATATATCCATGCATCTTTGGTCAAGTTGCCAAGAACAAACAGAGGAAAAATGTAGTCTCTTAAATAAATAGTGTTGAAGAAACTGGACACCCACATGCAGAAGAATGAAATTGGATCCTCACCTCACACAAAATACAAAAATCAACTCAAAATGAATGAAACACTTAACACCTGAAACCATAAAACTCCCAGAAGATAACACAGGGGAAAAGCTTTTCAACATTGATCTTGGCCATAATATTTTAGATATGATCCTAAAAGCACAGAAAACAAAAGCAAAAAGATAGCCAAATGTGACTGCATCAAACTAAAAAGTTTCTGCAGAGCAAATGAAACAATCAAGAGTAAAATAAACAATCTATACTCTGGAGGAAAATATTTTCAAACCATGTATCTGACAAGGCATTAATGTTCAATTTATATGAGAAATTCATACAACTCTACAGCAAAAAGAAACAAAAAATAATTTAAAAACAGGCAAAGAACTCAAATAGAATTTTTTCTAAAGAAGATATGCAAATGGCTAACAGGTATAAGAAAAGATGCTCACCATTCAGTAATTGTAAGTGAAATGCAAATCAAATCAACAATGAGATATCTCATGCCTGCTTAGGATGGTTATTATCAGAAAGAAAATAGATAGCAAGTGTTGATGGAGAAACAGAAAAAAGGGAACACTAGCACACTGTTGTTTGAAATGTAAATTGCTACAGCCATTATGGAAAAACGTATGAAATTTCCTCAAAAAATAAAAATAGAACTACTGTTATGATCCAGCAATCCCACTTCTGGGTATATGTAAAAAGAAAATAAAATCAGTATGTTAAAGAGATGGTGGCTGCACTCCCATATTCCTTTCAGAATTATTCCCAATAGCCAAGATATGAAATCAATCTGAGTCCATGAGCAGATGAATGAATGAAGAACCTTTGGTACATATACATGATAGCAAACTATTTAGCTTCAAAATAGAAGGAAGTTGTGTCATTTGCAATGATATGCATGAGCCTGGAAGATATTATGCCAAGTGAAATAAGCAAGAAATGAAGACAAATACTGCATGACCTTACTTACAGGTAGAATTTAAAATAAAACAAATTAATAGAAATAGGGAATATATTGGTGATTATGAGGTTGGGGAAAGGGCGAAATGGGGAAAATGTTGGTCAAAAGTTATGCGGTCAGCTATACCGTATGAATAATTTCTAGAGATCTAGAATGTACAGCAATTTGACATAGTTTACAATATTGCATCTTATACTAGAAATTTGCTAAAAGAGTCAATCTTAAGTGTTCTCACCACAAAAAAGAAAGAAAAAGAAAAGTATATGAAGTGATGGATAGGTTATAGATTGGTTGTTGTGAATATTTAACAAGGTATACATTTATTAAACCATCAAATTGTATACCTAAAATATATACAATTTCAAATTGTCAAAATATACTTCAATAAATCTAGAAAAAATAAGAAAATAAAATGAGTACAGATACTAAAGGAATGGGGCTGTGGAAACTTCTGGCAGGCAGCTCATGTCTATGCGCCTCTAGGTATCGGTTAAGTATCACTGGTGTATACCTTTTTCTGAGCCTTTTGTGTCTGGCGTCTATAAAAAATACTATTTATGACTTTTCTCCTTTTCCTTCCTGATACTGCCATCAGCAGGGTTGTTTTTAACCAGTTCGATACTTCTGTTATTTTTACCACCTTTAGCCACTGTATGAACTCTGATCACCCCAAATGCCACAGTTTTAAAATGCTGCTCTTCCACAATAGTGAAAGTTTTCCCAGATGCTCATAGTCTTTTCTGCCTGCAGTCTTTATAGCGGCTCTCACAAAATCCCTTCTATATCCATGTAGCATTGATTTTCATCAGTTGAGGGTTCCTACCTTGACCCTCAGTACCATCATTGACAATTTTATACTATTTGTACTCAAAATTTTTTTGAATGGCTTATCTTCTAATTCTTACTGAAAAGCTCAAAAGTTGCCTTAAAGGCTTTGGTGTCAATTTTTATCTAATTATGTCAAATTATTTATAACTATTTTTCCCACTAGCACTAGATTAACCATCTACTCCTTGTACTATTAGTGTATTCAATTAATAACCTTTTATTCTGGACCAATCTGTATATTGCCAGAATCTATATAAGCATCGGGACCAATTTTTTTGGTAAGGGATAGAAACTCAACTGGAAGTAGCTTAAGCAAAAATGACGAGATATAGATTAATAAACCAATTTAATGAAAAGACAGGGAAGCAATTGATCTTGAAAAGCTCAAATCAGTGTTCCTGCATGCCTCCCTCCACCTCCCCAATATATCATCTGTCTCTGTTTTTCTCTGTTTCTCAGTATTATTCTTCTCGAGGACAGGCTTATTCTTTCCTCCCAGCAGGGCCATAGCCACCAACAAAGAGCTCATTAGATCTAATTGATTTTTAGGGCTTTTCAAGTCTTCCACTTCCTCAATGATCATCTACCTATTTTCTCTACAATTGAAAGCAGAGTATTGAAGTATCCAAATGATATTATTGAATTGCTGGTTTTTAGTCTATTCATTTTTTCTGTTTCATGTGTTTTAAGGTAATTTTGGGGGTACCTATTTGTTTATAATAGCTTTGTCTTCCTCATGTATTGACTATTTTATCATTATAGAACATTTCTCTTTAGCTCTAGAATTTTTGTTTGTTTTACAACCTATTTTATCTTTTTTGAGATGGAGTCTCGCTCTGTCACCCAGGCTGGAGCGCAGTGGCGCAATTTCGGCTCACCGCAGACTCTGCCTCCCGAGTTCAAGCGATTCTCCTGCCTCAGCCTCCCGAGTAGCTAGGGCTATGGGCGTGCGCCACCCAAACCCGGCTATTTTATTTATTTATTTATTTATTTATTTTCACATTTTAAGTAGAGACAGAGTTTCTTCATGTTGGTAAGGCTGGTCTCGAATTCCTGACCTCACGTGATGCACCCGTCTTGGTCTCCCAAAGTGCTGGGATTACAGGCGTGAACCACTGTGTCCAGTCTTATTTTATCTTTTAGTAATATACTTTCATCTTATTTGTGTCTTTTAATATTGATGTGTCCTGCCAATTACAAAACAGCCCCTTCATTTTGGTATTCAGTCTAACAATAGTTGACATTGATTTGACTGGTGTATAATGCATATAATTGGATTTATGATTATCATTTTACTTTTTCTTTTCTATGTGATCATATATTTTTTGTTTCTATCTCTCCTATACTGTCTTTTTTTTTGCACTAACTGGATATTTCCTAGTGTAACAGTTGTTCTTTAATATTTTCCCGTGTGTTTTCTAAATTGCTTTCTTAGTAGTTAATACCAGATTTACCATATATATCTTATTGGAATCTATTTGATTTATACTACCTTATATCTAGTGAGATATAGTTCCTATATAGCCATATCTTTCTCCTTTTTATATGCTATTATTTTTATTCATATATCTATATAGTTATAAATATAATAGCCATAGTTATAAAATCATAATTTACATTATAACTTTATATAATTCATGCTTACTAATGAACCAGAGAAAAGAAAAGAAAGTATGTATTTATACAGTTTGTTATTTTAACCTCTTATTATTTCTGGTTCTCTTCGTTTCTTCCTGTAGATTTAAATGATCATGATTATCATTCGATTTCACATCTTCATTTCCGTATGGCTTTGCTCCCACATACCTCCTTTGTACTGCTGCTGTTAAATGTATAACACTTTATATCTTATAGACCCCCAAACAGTACTATATACACATTATTTCATATTATTGCTTTGAAATCAGCCAATAGAAGAAAGTTATCCCTCATAAACTAGCTGACCTAATGTTTAGCTTGTTGCATTTTTTCCAGCTTTATTGAGAATATTGACAAATAAAAATTGTATGTACTCATGGTATATAATGTGTTACTTTGATATATGTATCCATTGTGAGATGATTACCATAACCAAAGAAATTAATATATCCATCACTTCACATAGTTATTCTGTGTGTGAGTGTGTGTGTTCAGTGAGAACATTTAAGATTTACTCTCAGCAATTTCAGGTATACATTATGTAATTTTAACTATAGTGACCATGTTATACAATACATTTCTAGATTTTATTTATCCTAACTGAAATTTTGTACCCTTTGGGCAACATCTCTGCATTATTTTCCCTCTCCCACCACAACAGACTCTGGCAACCACCATTCAACTGTCTGCTTCCGTGAATTTTACATTTTTAGATTTCATATATAAGTGAGATCATGTATTATTTCTGTTTTAATATCTGGCTAATTTTATCTAGCATAGTGTCTTCCAGGTTCATCTATGTTGTGACAAATGTAAGAAATTATTTCTTCTAAAAGGATAAATAATATTTATTTCCATATACAGACATACATTTTCTTCATTCACTTATTCATTGATTTTTTTTCCATATCATGGTTATTTTGAATAATGCTGCAATAAACATGGCAGTGTGGTTATCTCTTTAATATACCGATTTAATTTCCTTTCAATATATTCCCAGAAATGGGATTGCTGAATAATAATGAAAGTTCTCTTTTTAATTTTTGAGGAAACTTTCTACCATTTCCATGAGGCTGTACCAATTTACATTCCCATTATCAGTGTACAAGGGTTCCCTTGCCAACTCGTTACCTTTTGTCTTTCTGACAACAGCTATTCTAACATGTGTGAGGTGATATCTCATTACTGTTTTGATTTGCATTTCTCAGATGATTACAGATGTTGACCACTTTTCATATTTCTGTCAGTGATTTGTATGTCTTTTTTTGGAACCGTTTATTTAGATCCTTTTACCTTTTTAAAATATCTGATTATTTGCTTTCTTGCTATTGAGTAGTTGAGTTCCTTATACACATCAGATATTAACCACTTAGTGGATGTATAATTTGTAAACTTTTTCTGTAATTCTGCAAGTTGTCCTTTCATTCTCTTGATTTTTTAAGAAGCTTTTTAACTTTATGTAATTCCATTTTCCTATTTTTGGCTTTTGTTATGTGTGTTTTGGGGTCATATTCACAAAGCAATTTTCCGGACCAACATTGAGAAGGTTCTTCCCCTATGTTATCTTCTAGGTGTTCTACAGTTTCAGGTCTTATGTTTAAGTACTTAATCTATTTTTAATTTTTTTCTACATATAATATGACATAAAGGTTCGGTTTCACTCTTTTGCATGTGGATATCCAGGTTTCCAAACATCATTTAATGATAAGACAGCTATTTCCCTATGTGAGTCCTTGGTTATTTGTTTTAAGATCAGTTTACTACAAATGTGAGATTTCTAGGCATCCTATTCTGTTACATTGGCCTACGTGTCTTTTTTTAAATGACAGTACCATGTTGTTATGATTACTATTGCTTTGAAGTATAATTTGAAAAGAGAGATTGTAATAACTTCTGCATTGTTATTTTTTCTCCATTTTTTTCACTATTAGGGTTTTTTTTTTGTAGTTCCATATGAATTTTAGTTTTTTTTTTTCTATTTTCATGAAAAATGTCATTAGATTTTTATAGGGAATGCAATGAATCAATATAATGCTTCGAATAATATGTAAATATTAACAATATTAATTGTTCCAGTATATGAATATGTGACATGTTTTCATGTATTTGTAGCTTCTTCAATTTATTTCATTTTTTAGAATTTTCAATGTGCAAACCTTTCATTTCTTTGGTTAAATTTATTTGTATTGTTCTTTTTGATATTATTGTAAATGAGATTTTTGAGGGGTTTTAGGAACACTCTCAAGCAGGTTAATATATGCATTATGATTGTCCCACAGGGAGCAGAGAAATTTAAAGGAAAGAAAGTTTATTTAAAGAAATAATAGAAAACTTCTTATACCTGGAGAGGAAAAAAAAGAGAAAAGCAATTCATTACATACAAGGGAATACCCAGAAGCTATCATATATTTCTCAGCAGAAACCTTACAAGCCAGCAGAGAATGGGATAATGTATTCAAACTCTTAGAAAAAAAAAAAAGAAAAAGAAAAAAAAAGAAGTAAAACGCTGCCAATCACCAACACTATACCGAGCAAAACTGTCCTTCAGAAATGAAAGATAGACTTTGCTAAAGAAACAGCTGTGAGAGTTCATCAGCACTAGACCTGTCTTGCAAGAAACGCTAGAGGAAGTTCTTCAAGTGAAAATGAAAAGACACCAAAGGTAAACATGAATACGCATGAGAGTATAAAACTCATCATAAATGTAAGAATGTAATTAAGAGTATTCTAACACTATAATGGTGTTGCATACTTACTTTTAATTGTAGTGTAAAAGTTAAAAGACAAAGTGTTAAAATAACTATTGCAACAGTAATTTGTTAATAGATATGCAATATATAAATAATATAAATTGTGATTTCACTAACATTTGATGTGGGGAAAGGAGAAGTTAAAGCGCAGAGTTTTTGTATTGGTCAAAATTAAGTTGTTATCTTGAAACAGATTGTTATAACTGTAATATATTTTATATTATGATAGCCAAGAAAGATAATAAATACACTAAAGATAAAGAGGAAGAAATCAAAGGATAACAATACAAAACATCATCTAATCACAAAGGAAGACAGTAAGAGATTAAGCAAAGGAACTACAAAAGAGTCAGAAAACAACAAACGGCATAAATAAGTCCTTACCTATTAATATAAGTGGATATAATTCTGCAATCAGAAGACACAGACTGGCTGAATGGATTAAAAAAAAACCAAAGAGCCTACTATATGCTACCTAGAAGAGACTCACTTCAAATTTAAAGACACACATAGGCTAAAAAAAACGAAGGGATGGAAAAAGACATTGCATGCAAATGGTAAACAAAAGTTAGCAGGTGTGGCTATTCTTACCTCATACAAAATAGACTTTAAGTGAAAAACTATAAAAATAAACAAAGAAGGTCATTACATAATGAAAAAGTGTTGAATTCAAGGAGATAATATAGCAATTGTAAATTTATATGTATGCAACGTCAGAGCACCTATGTCTATAAAGCAAATAGTGACCGAACTAAAAGGAGAGATGGGCAAAAATATGATACAGTAGGGGCATCAGTTTCCCCCCATTCCACAATGGATTGGTGATCCAGACAGAAAATCTTTAAAGAAACATCAATCTTGAACAGTGCTATAGATCAAATGGACCTCACAGATATATACAGTACATCCTAGCCAACGGTAGAATGCACTTTTTTTTTCAAGCACACAAAGGATATTATTTAGGATAGATCATATGTTAGGCCAGAAAACAAGTTTTATCAAATTTTAAAAAATGAAATCACATTAAGTAACTTTTCTGATCACAGTAATATGAATCTAAATATCAATAACAGGAGAAAAATTGGAAAATAAAAAATATGAAAATTAAATAACACACAGCTGAAAAACCAATTGGTCAATGAAGAAATAGAAAGGGAAATAAAAAATATGTTGAGAAAAATGAAATTAGAACCACAATATATCAACACATTTCATAAAAATGGAAGATAAAATAATCAACATTCAAATATCATTAGTGTTTCAATAGACTCAAAATGTAGTAACTTGTTGCTTTTAATTAGCAAGAACTACCAGTCTTTTCTAATTTGCTTGTTACCAAATTTCTCCATTAGATAATTTTTGGCCTTGAACTTCTCATTTTGTATCAAATAAAGGCAGATCTTTTGAGGATATCTTCAGAGTTTTCTGTTCTTGTGACTGACTGCCTCTTTCCCTGTGAAAAATCCTGGAGCCAGTAATCTGAGTGCTGAGAAAGGGTGGTAAGCATCGTTAGTCTTGGCTTCATTTTTCCCATGTAGAACCACTACACTATGGGCCAGCTGTGGCCAAGAAAATTGTGGCCGGCCTGCCTGGTGCAGAGCCTATGCCCTTTTACTGTTGCCAGGGTGGTGTACGATATTTTTGACTGATTTGGCTACATTCACCAGGAATTTGGTGTCTGCAACTCAGAGCTGGAGGGAACGAGAAGTGCTGATGTTTAGACCCTCCTGATAAGATACTATCTTCTTTGATTGGGAGCTAAATGGCAAGTGAGTCCTGCCTTTTTGTACACACTGCTCTAGAGTGGAGCTAAGATTGAGCTGAAGTGGGATTGTAGGAAAGGAATAAGTCATGACTCAAGTGCTACAAAAAGACTTTTCCCATTTTTACAGAGACTTAGTAGATTTTGTTGCATTAATACTTATTTTATTAAATTTACCTTAGATTATTGGAATACATTTGCAGGTTTGTTACATGGATATATCGCCTAATGCTGAGGTTTGGACTCCTAATGACCCAGTCGCCCAACTGGTGAACCTAGTAACTAATGGGTAAATTTTCGATCTTTGTCTCCCTCTTTCCTTCCCCAGTTTTGAAATTCCCAGTGTCTATTGTTTCCATCTTTGCATCTGTATGAACCTAGTGTTTAGTTCTCACTCATAAGTGAGAATATGCGATATCTGGTTGTCTGTTTCTTCATTCGTTCACTGAAGATAGTGGCCTCCAGCTGCATCTATGTTATCACAGAAAACGTGATTTCATTCTTTTCATTCTTTTTAAGGGCTGCAGAGGCTTCCATGCTGTACAGGTAACACGTTTTCTTTATCCAATCCACCATTCGTGGGCATCTAGTGTATTCCAGTCTTTGCTATTGTGAATAGTGCTATGATAAACATACAAGTGCATGTGTGTTTTTGGTAGAAGGATTTTTTTCCCTTGGATATACACTCAGTAATGAAATTGCTGCGTCAACTAGTAATTCTATTTTTAATTCTTTGAGAAACTGCTCCAAATCGCCAAACTGCTTTCTGTAGGAGCTGAACTAATTTGTGTTCCTACCAACAGTCTGTAATTGTGAACATTTCTCCACAATCTCACCAACATCTGTTATTTTTAGACTTTTTTATAGTAAAACTTTTGACTGATGTGAGATAGTAATATGATTTGTCTAGGTCTCCACCCAAATGTCATCTTGAATTGTAGTTCCCATAATCCCCATATGTCATGGAGGGAAGGTAATTTAATCTTGGGGGTGGTTACCCTAGTGCTGCTCATGCTGTTCTCATGATAGTGAGCGAGTTCTCATGAGATCCGATGGTTTTATGAGGGGCTTACCCCTTCGCTCAGCTCTCATACTTCTCCTTCCTGCTGCCCTGTGAAGAAAGACATGTTTGCTTTTCCTTTGGCCATGATTGTAAGTTTCCTGAAGCTTCCCAAGTCATGCTGAACTGTTGAGTCAATTAAACCTCTTTCCTTTACAAATTACTCAATCTCAGGCATGTTTTTATTAACAACATGAGAATGGACTAGACTAATACACATATCATCTAATAATGGTTGTGATTTGTATCTCTCTGATAAATAGAGATGTTGAGCATGTTTTCATATGTTTTCTGGCTGCTTATACATCTTCTTTTGAGAAGTGTCTATTAATTTATTATACGAACCTAGGACAATTTCCAGAGACTTTAAATGATCAATTAAAAAATAACTTTACCAGTTAGACTTGTTTTGCAAAGGAGTGGGTGTTTAGAGCTCCTTTCACTGAAATTCTGGATGTAGAACTCTTTGACTTTGATTTTAAACATACTGAGTTCCATGTAATTTCTATTTGATAGCAGTAATTATGCTTTCAGGTGCTTGAGTGAAGTCCCAATGACTGGAGATTTATATGTGGGATTTTCTTCCTAAAATTGGTGGAAAACATCCACAATTAGTAGCAGAAGGAGACTGTGTGGATGCTATGTTTTAACTCTTGTTGTAGTTGTCAAACTTAAATTTATTTATAAAAATAGAAAGGAAAATGTGTCTGGTCACTGGTGGGGGCAGAAGATAGAGGTTTTTTCTTGATTATTTCTTTAGTTCTTTAATGACAACAGAATCTAAAGTAGTGGCATCATATAATATGTAATATTAATTAAAGAGTGTCAAAAATAAATATAGGTAAAAATTTGTTTTCTGACACGTGTGAAGGTTTTTATTCTACTGAGATATATGGAGGAACCTCAACATAAAAGTCTTGTTGGAGATGCAACAGATGGCCAGCTGTGAGACTTTCAAAAAGAAAAACAATAGCAGAAATATTTGAAAGCAATGATTTAGTAAAAACATTTTTTGAGGGAAAAAAATCCTTCTTTAGTTAAAAAAAGTTTCTTGTAACATGTTTGATCTAATGTTTCAGTTTTGTTTTGGACAAACTCTAAGTAAATATAGGCTTTTAATAACTAAAATTTGACAATACTTCAAATAGTATTTTATTCTAGCAACATAAATTGACATCATTAGTTAAATGCTTTACATTTATCTCAATGTGAAGGATGCAATAAGCTGGGTCTACAATACATAAGATATTACTGGAGAATATAAAGCCGCCTATATTGGTCTTTTAGCTTTTAGTCGCATGTTGTGAAAACACACCATCTGTAAGATATGTCCTTAAGGTCCAATAATGTATGTTAGTGACACATGAAGAAAACAAATGCCTATGGGGTAACTAAATTGCTTTCCTTTAACAGAGTAAGCAACAAAATAATTTAATTATGCATCACTGAGATCAGATTGAGGCATTAGGTGCTTAAATAAAAACTCTAATATGAATACATTTAGTTTCCTTTTTGTGTGTGATATGGTTTGGCTGTGACCCCACTCAAATCTCATCTTGAATTATAGCTCCCATGATTCCACGTGTCAGGGAAGAGACCTGGTGAGAAGTAACTGAATCACAGGGACAGGTCTTTCCTGCACTCTAATTGTAATAGTGAATAAGTCTTATGAGATCTGATGGTTTTACAAAGGGCAGTTCCCCTGCACTTGCTCTCTTACTTGCCACCATGTAAGACATGATTTTGCTCCTCCTTTGCCTTCTGCCATGATTGTGAGGCCTCTCCAGCCATATGGTATAGTGAGTCCATTAAACCTCTTTTCTTTAAAAATTACCCAGTCTCAGGTATGTTCTTATAGCAGTGTGAGAATGAACATACAGTGTGTATACAAAATTATACTCCTAACATTTATTGATCTCTTTATGTAGACAAGAAACTCTTCTAAGCACTTTATAGGTAATATTCATTAATCAAAGTCCTAGAAAGTAATGATACTATTATTCCCATTTTACATATCAGAAAACTGAGACCCAGAGATGAAATAATTTACACAGCATGATAGCTCATAAATGATTTTTTGCCAATATTGCAGTTATTTCTATTTTTGCTTTTTACTGATGTAGACAAAAAGAAAATGTTGCTAGGTATCATAAAATCCATTTTTCAGTTAAATAAAATAATGCTAACAGAAGGTCATGTAGCCACAGATTTCATATGGGTCATGTTGAATATAATTCTCTAAACACATTTAGTTTTTGCAAATCATGTTCTCACTTGTTATTGAATTGATGGCTTGTTTCCTCATGGTATGACTGTAAACTATTTTAGAATAATACCAAAAAAAGGGACAACCTTATCCAAACTATTTATTATGTGCATATTATATAAATATGTTATTGTCATTATATTATTTATTTTGTTTACATGTCATCCAGCCAATAAATCTGCCAGATAATTTTTGATAGAGTTTTGTGCAATCATGTATTAAATGCAGTTTGCTATTATTCAACTTAATGGAAGCACTACTTTATCCAACTGCTGCTGGCATGTTGGATAATATTAATTGATAAATATTTTCTTTTGCATATATTGTGCCTATGTCTATATACATATTCTAGATACATGATATGACAATGTAACTTTAATGTGCATTTCTTATACATTTCATTTATAGTCAAATTAAAAGCATATCAGATCAGTAATATCTATCAATATTTGTATCAGAAATTTTACTTCAAGAGGGTGATATTTGGTTGTCCATATAGTTTACAGTTTATATTTTTATATTACATTTGGGAACATGCTCAGTATTAAAAAAAAATGACAATTTTTAAAAGGGAAATACATATGACTTGGTTTCTGAAACCAAGGAGGAGAAATCTATCCATCTGTTGGTAATAAAATGTCAATAAAAAAATGAACACTGTGCCTCAAATTCAGCATTATTCTGACCTCAACTTGCACATCTCAACACCAACAAATCCCTTTACTTCTTGAAAGTTAAAATTATGCTTATTTGAATAATTTACAAGTTTCTGGCTCACCAATAGCAGTATAATCAGGAAGAAAGTAAACATAATTACGCAAGCTATAATTCTCAAACTATATTCCATTGCGGAGAGGCATGTGAAAGAATAACTCTACATGTACCTTAAATATTCACTTTTATATTCACATTGTTTAAAAACAATTTCTTTTTCTATTTTTTTCTGCACTCAGGTTTCTTTTTTTACATGTATTTGCTTGACCAGAAATGTAATTTGGGTGTGTGCCGCCACTCAAATGTCTTGTCAAAATGTAAACCCAGACTTGGGAGGTGGGGACTGGTGGTAGGTAGTTGGATCACGGGGGCAGGCTTTCCCTGAATGGCTTAGTACCACACCCCTGGTATCGCCCTCCCTATAGTGAGTGAGGTCTCACAAGATCTGGTTGTTTAAAAGTGTGTACCATCTTCCCTACTCTCTCTCTCTGCTGTTCTGACCATGATTTGTATGCTCTGCTCTGCTCCCCCTTTGCCTTCTGCTATGATTGTAATTTTTCTGAGGCTTCTGCAAACCCAAGCAGATGCCAGCATCATACTTCCTGTACAGTCTGCAGAACCATGAGCCAATTAAGCCTCTTTTCTTTATAAATTACCCAGTCTCAGGTATTTAACTGTAGCAATGTGAGAACAAACTAATAGAAAAAATTGCTACCAGGAGTGAGGTATTACTATAAAGATACCTGAAGGTGTGGAAATGACTTTGGTACTGGGTAACAAGCAGAGGCTGGAAGAGTTTGGAGTGCTCAGAAAAAGAAAGGAATATGAAGGAAAGTTTGGAATATCTTAGGGACTATTTAAATGGTTGTGACGCAAATGTTGATAGTGATATGGACAAGTAAATTCAGGCTGAGGAGGCCTCAAATGGAAATGATAAACTTATTGGGGACTGAAGCAAAGCCACATGTGTTTTGCCTTTGCAAAGAACTTGGCTGGATTGTGTTCATGCCCTAAGGGTGTGTGGAGGTTTGAACTTAAGAGTGATAATTTAGGGTATGTGACAGAAGAAATGTCTAAGAAGTAAAGTGATTAAGAGGTGGTGTGACTGCTTCTAACAACCTATGCTCAGATTTGAGACCAAATAAATAAGATGAAACTTATATTTAAAAGGGAAGCAGAGTGTAAAAGTTTGGAAAATTTGCAGACTGGCCATGTGGTAGAAAATAAAAGCCCATTTTCAGGGGAAGAATTCAAGCAGGCTGCAGAAATTTACATAATTAAAAATGTGGCAAGTGCTGCTGATAACCAAAACAATAGGAAGAGGTCTCCAAGGGATTGCAGAGAACTTCGCAGCAGCCCCGCCCATCATAGGTTCAGAGTCCTAGGAGGGAAGAATGATTTTGTGAGCCAGGTCCAGGACCCTGCTGCTCTGTGCAGCCTTATGACACAGCTCCCCGTATCTCATCTGCTCCAGCTCTAGCAATGGCTAAGTGGGGCCCAAGTACAGCTCTGGCTGCCACTCTGGAGGGCACAAATGGCAATTCTTAGTGGTTTCCACATGGTGTTAAGCCTGTTGGTATACATAATCCAAAAGTTGAGGCTTGGAAGCCTCCTCTTTTCATTCAAAGGATGTATGGAAAAGCCTGGATGTCTAGACAGAAGCCTGCTGTTAGGGTGGAGCCGTCATGGAGACCCTCTAGTAGGGCAAGACAGAGAAGAAATGTGGGATTAGTGCCTGTACATACAGTCCTCAGTGGGGCACTGCCTAGTGGAACTATGGGAAGAGGGCCACCATGCTCCAGACCCCAGAATGGTTGAACCATTGACAGCTTGTACCCCGCACCTGGAAAAGCTGCAGGCATTTAATGCAAGCCCATGAGAGCAGCCTTTGGGGATGAACCCAGTAAAGCCAAAATAACTAACCTGCCCAAAGCCTTGGGAGCCCCCCTCTGGCACCAGTGTGCCCTGGATGTTGGACATAGAGTCTAAAGAGATTACTTTGGAGCTTTAAGATTTAATAACTGCTCTGCTCAGTTTCAAGCTTGCATGGGGCCTGTACCCTGTTTCTTTAAGCCAATTTCTCCCTTTTGGAATGAGAATGTTTACCCAATCAGTACTGGTGCCCCCATCATAACTTGAAAACAAATAATTTCCTTTGATTTTATAGATTCATTTGTGAAAGCAACACATTTCCAAATGAGATTTAGGACTTTTCTGTTAATGCTGCAATGATTTCAGACTTTGGGGGCTATTGAGATGGGACGATTGTATTTTTCAGTGTGAGAAAGACATGGGAGGTGCTGGGATAGAATGTTATAGTTTGGATGTTATCTCTGCCTAAACGTTAGGTTAAAATGTAATCCTGAGACCATCCTGAACAACATGGTAAAATCCCGTTTCTACTAAAAATACAAAAATTAGCTGGGAGTGGTGGTACATGCCTGTAGTCCCAGCTACTCAGGAGTCTGAGGCAAGAGAATCACTTGAACTTAGGAGGCAGAGGTTGCAGTGAGCTGAGATGCCACTGCACTCCAGCTCGGCAAAAGAGCAAGACCCCAGCTAAAAAAAAAAAAAAAAAAAGTGTAATCCCCAGTGTTGTAGGTGAGGCCTAGTGGAATGTGATTGGATCATGGGGGTGAGTTTCTCCTGAATGGCTTAGCACCATGCCCTTGGTACTGTCCTCATGATAGTGAGTTCTCACGAGACCTGGTCATTTAAAAGTATGTAGTACCTCCCCTCACTCTCTCTTCCTCCTGCTCTGGCCATATGATATGTCTACTCCTTCTTTGCCTTCATCTATGATTGTAAGGATTCTGATGCCTCCCCAGAAGCAGATGCTGCCATGCTTCCTCTACAGCCTAAAGAACCATGAGCCAATTAAGCTTCTTCTGTTTATAAATTACCCAGTCTCAGCTATTTATTTTTAACAATATGAGAACAGACTAATACAACCAGTTTCTCACATTCAGGGTACAAACACATCTCAAATGCTTTTCTTAAAACTGCAGCTTCTGAGACCTAGCAGGAAAATCATAGAAAGCAAACAAGAAATATCTGTAATTATGAAATCCATTTCTCCTGGAAAAAGAAAAATTAATTTCTGACTTAGGGTTTTATTTGCCCTTTAAAACACTGAACCGTTGTTTATTTGTTTAAGAAAGTGTTTGAATGGACATAAACCACCTTCAATTTAGTTTTTAAAAAGTCTGCTTTTTCATATAATTCCAATCAGATTAAAAACTGGGGGATTTTGTGTGGCCAAAATGAGTAGCTGAAATTTCTTATCATTTTGACAAATTCTACTTCTTTAGCAATTGATCAAGGTAATGAAAAATTCAAATTAGAAACTAGAGTATTATTTTTGAGGAATATTTTTTATGTCCAATGAAAAGGACTCTTAAAGAATTAATCATCACTTTACACATATATTACTTTATAATATTTTAGACTTTGAAGTTATAGGAACAGAAGGTGATATTTTCATTCGGAACACAATTATAAAAAATCAGTATCTGAGCATTACTACTGAATTTAGAGAATCTGAAATTCATGTATAAACTTAATAAATATTTCTTTAATAAAATATCTAATACCATGAGTCACTACTAGAAGATCAATGAAATAAAAAGCCACATTAGTCTTATTCACCACTGTAAAGGCAGCTCATAGAAGACTGGCATGAGATAAAGAAAGAAGAACACAGTAGAGACCATCATTATTAATTTTTATTAGGGAAGGGAAGGATCATGAAAAGTTGAAAAGTGTATCAGCCTCCTGCTCCAAGAATTTCCAGGCTAATAAGATTGTCATGACAAATGTTTAAGTAACTAAAATATAAGGTTTTAAAGATACACATGAGTGGCTGAAGTTCTGATTTTTAGGAGTTCACAAAAGAGAGATTATTTAGCAATAGTGTTATTAAGTAATTCTTTATGGAAAGTGAGATTTTAGCTTGATCATAAAGAATAAACATGGCTAAGTAAGGGAGAAAAAAGGAAATAGTACATAATAGGAAGTGAGGAAAAGTGAAAGATTGAATAATTTGAGTATGTATACAAAAGAGATATTTAAATGCACATGGAGGATGATCGGATGGAAAAAGACTTGATGCTGGGCAGCACGGAGGAGGGTCTCCTTGAAGAGAAATTACTGGGATTGTCTGTAGGTTGAAAACAATAATCTGTATATTTTCTTGCTGATCACAACTAATGGCATTATCCCAGATATACTGTGAATATATCTTGTTCAAACTATTGGTAATTTTAATTTGAGCAAAAATACTACTGATAACTAAGATAACATATAGTTAATAGGCTTAAAGGGAATAAGAAAGCTCCTGAAATACAAAAATTATTACAAAAAGGTCCTGACCTTAAATTTACTTCTCAGATGGGACATCATCCTATTTGTAAAGATCTCTTAGAATACACTTTAGTAACACACAATCATGTTGATCAAGCTTCAATGTCAGTGTAGGGTAATTGGTATCCTGAAAAAAAAATCTTACTTTCCACTTACAGAGCCAAAGGCACCAAATTATACTATTTATAGTCATAATCACAATCAAGAGAAATGTAGTTCAGTTAGGATCATTCTTATGATAATAGAAATCAGGTATATGAAAAATACATTTCTCATTTTTTTTCCTTAATAACAATCATTTTTTAGGATGTGTGAGGCAGACTACTAGCAAAATTCTTGGTGGGCCCATTCTGATGAGCTATAAGGTGGGAAGTATCATGCTGAGGTAATAAAGGTGAAATTTCCTAGGAAGTGAGAGGGCTGATTATTTAGAAATAGCATCAGGTCACCTTGCTCATAATTTCCACCATGTTTCAGGTGCGTAAATTACCAATTCATGGTTCAGGCTCAGTATAATTCAATCTATGCTGAGTAAAATCTTGACTTCTACAGTCATGTAAACTAAAAATAATATTTTCCAGAACACACACCTGAATAAGTGAGCTAGGAAGACAAGCAGAAGCAGAAACACCTCCCTCTTACTGATTGTGTTGCTTTGCATTGTAACTATCTGACCCTTATTTCATCTCATCTGTGACCTTCATTTGCCTTTCTCAAGTTTAACTTTGAAAATAAAATGTGCCTTATACTTCACAGTATTAGAACCATTCGAAATGTTGTAGTAAATAAATTCTAAAACATTATATTTAAAATATAAAATACAGCTTATAGGAGAATTTCCATTAAAAAAATTGGACAACAAATATGTTTCACAATATTTGATGAAAATTTACTAAATATGTGTTAATCCAATTTTTCTGCCTAAACTTGCAAACATGCTGTATATTGTATCACTTGTGTGTGTCAAGGGGAAGGTCGAGCTAACAATAGATTTTTAAAAACTGAATTAGATTAACAACAATTGTTAGCTTTTGATACATTCCCATCATATATTACCTGCTTTTTTTTCAACTTCTGTTTCAGTATATTTTCTACTAATACTCTATAAAGTAGCATATTCACTAACTGATACCTAACCATCTGTTCCCTGACTGCCTCCTCCAATCATGATAATGACATGATTATCATTTCATTATCTACAATTTCATTGGCATTCATTTTACCAATATCTATTGCTAAAATACAGTTTTGTGCTTTAGTTGTTTTGACATTTTCAAATGTGCATCATACTATATATAATCTTTTAAAATTTTTTTGCTATTTTATTTTGCTAAAATTTGTCCTATAGTGTATAGCTGCGATTCATTGTTATGGAGTGTTATATAACATCCATTGTGTTTATACACCATTAATTGTCTTTCTTATTTATGAACATTTGTATTGCTTCCAGTTTTTACTGTTGTATAAAATTCTGTTGTGAACATTGATTTACACATTAGAAGTTGACAAGCATGTATCATTCAAATGTTATATTTTGCTTATATATTAACATGCTTTTTCTTCAAATAAATGTTTTATTTGAAATTTAAACAAATGAAAATGGGTAACATTTATTGTGCTTCTGTGAAGTAATACGGTTATCTTATTTAGAGATAATATATTCTATATTCAGCAGCAACGTTGCTAATTTTTAGAACTAATGTTTAAATATGAACATATTTTAGGGACTAAACAAAAAAATCCAACTTGAATTAGATAAAATAAAAGTGAATCAACTGTGAGCCTATAATAAAGGCATTGGTATATCTTATGAAAAATAAGGATAGACATTCCATTGGGATCAGAAATCAAACTTCAGATTCTGTCAAGATTATTTTTGTCTCTCCATGCTGCTGTCTATCCATCTGTATAATTTATAATTTGTGTTGCTATTTTACTCCATTTTAAAATGTATTACTTACTGCTGTCTGCGGTTCCTAGAAAGAAGAAAAATGGTTACATAAATAGCTCTTTATTATATATCCTCAGAGCATTCTGCTGAGCTGGCATATTAGGCCTGTTTCTCAGCTATTCCTAGAGATGGATGGTTATTGGTTTAGACTATGTCAGGTGACCACACGCAAACCAACAAAACATGTGCAAAAGCTGCTGCCCTACTATCTTTTTGTGAAGCTCCCATAATAGTTGTGAGAGTTTGGCAATTTCAGGAATAAGAGGGTATGGGCAGTTTTCTAAAATGCAGCTGGGGAATGCTGGACAGTTAAAGCAATAAATGTCAGCAATTTTTAGTAACACCTGTGCTTAAACAACACTGGAGCTTCTCACATTAGTTGTTTGTACTAGGTACTGGAGCATCTGTATTTTTATGTGTCTATATCTATATCTATACCTATCTGGTCAATTTACTCATATTTGACCAATTTACTCCAGTGAAGGTGATGATGGAAACCTTTGCATCATCAAATCATATCTGTTACTCCTCAGAATATTTTGTCTTTTGACTTCTCAAAGTCAAGCTTATTATATCACAAGCATTATATTTTGAATAAGAACAAATGATTGTTAAAGAAACCTGAGAAATTCTCTAATAAAATGCAAACTATTCAAATATATATTCTCGCAATTTTGAAAGTCTTTATATAGTATTTATATAGTATTGGAGCTTCTAAAAACAATTTATAAAAAGCTTTTTTTAAATTAATGTTTAACATAGAGAAATATACTAAGGGATTGTTACATAAATTTAAATAATATTTATGAAAAGTCTTCAATGTCTCTTATTAACAAAGTAAACTCATTATACATGAAATTGTTATTCTAGCAAAAGCCTAACTGCTTTGTAATAAGAGTTAAATATTACATTTCTCTTTCTGCAATTTCCGTTGGGTAACTGTCTCTCACATGCATGTTTCATTCTAAAATCAATTTAAGTAATATGGATATTCTGATTTTTCCTATTATCCCCATGGTTTTGGGACAGAGTATAAAAGTTAATTGATTGTAAAAATTGGAATGCATCTCTCCGTTCTGCAGCTTTCTCGAAGTTCGCCTGTTCCTCAACTGACATTTATTTTGCAAAGGCAAGTTATTAGAATTTTTGTGTTGACTTTCACAGCTTTAATGATGGTAGAATGTCCAATTATTCAAACGATAAGCACTAGAAACTGTCTGAAGTGCTTCCTGTAAGGCGACATTATGAATTTGCAGTGGCTACCTTTTGACTACATGGTTTCTACTGCCTCATTGGTTTGGACTTCAGTAGAAGTGAATTAATGAACGAAAGCAGGGGAAAGAAGTAAAAATATATCTTTATCAGGTGGCACACAAGAAGCGGAATGGTGGAATTTATGTTGAAATGTGAAGTAGCAGTGGCTACTGAAGTTATATATGGTTACCGTGGCTGGTGGTTACAGGGTTCCATAGAGACATAATTTTCTAAAATATTAATTTTCTACTGTCTTATTCCAGACTTACAGAGTTTCTTGGTAGTATCTCTAGGCATTCCAGTGGCAAGTATGGCGAAAATGAGGAAGTGGGGGTAGTAAGCGCCAAATAGTCTTCCCCGTTCTCCATTAGAGCATTCTTTGACTTCCCTACCTGGTATACTAGACTTCAGTTTAATATTATTTTAAGGAAGAAATGTATTGTTGCTAAAAGTACCTAAGGCAAACAATCTACTGAAATATTTTTCTATCATCTTTTAGTTATTTTTTGATAACTCATACAATTGGCAGCAGTGTGGACTAGAAATAACCCAACATAAAAACAAATAAATTTTGAAGCAAATTCTGTGGCTTTAAGGATTATTGTGTATAATTTACTGAAAGAATGTTGTATAAGCAACTTTAAATAAATGTCTTTACTTGTATTCATTTATAAATCATAAAAATAATAATTAACAATATGTTAAATTTTAAAAAAGATAAAAGAAAAGAGATGCACTAAAAACTAAGGAACTGATCTTGTTTAAGAAAATATTCTAGAGATGAGAAGGGTATGGGTGAAGGGAGGCAGAGGTTGGTTAATGGACACAAAATTACAGCTGGACAGGAGGAATGAGTGCTAGTGTTCTGTGGCACTATAGGGTAACGATAGTGAGCCACGATTTATTTGTATTTTCAAATAGCTAGAAGAGAGGATTTCAAATATTCTGAACATAAAGAAATGATAACTATTTGAGATGATGGATATGCTAATTACCCTGATCATTATACATTGTATACATGAATCAAAATATCACTCTGTACCCTATAAATATCTGCAATTATTATACATCAATAAAATAAAATATGAAGTAAAAAGGGAAAAAAAACTTGTAATGGAAAACACAAAGCTTCCCATTTCAGGAACTGAGTGGATGAAATGTCAGCTATTTCAGATACCTCCTTTATAGTTCTGCTCTGGTACTGAAGTTTCACTGAGGCAATTTTCCTGTAATACATAAGTTGCTATGGAAGAGAGCAGCACTGTGGCTCTGAAGAGCAGAATATACCATGTGCACAGCTAACACAGAACAGCAGGTCTCTAGTATACAGATGATTCATAAATTAAATTTAAAGGCACAAAGGGGCATCATCAAGAGTGTTTGCTAAGTGCTCAAGCTCTGTAGGAAATCATGCAAAGAAAACAACTATGGAGCCTGAGGGCCTTTCCAAAGAGAAGACATCTACTTGGAGAAACAAGACAGTAGGAGCTCTTACGTGTAGACCACTAGAGGCAAAGATTGAGGCAAAGGAGGGGAAGAAATTCAAATGAGTTGCCGAGTTCTCCTAGAATTTTCCTCTGCTTTACAAAAAAGCAGAAGGTCAATATGATTATTCATTTGAATTTCATTCACAACAAAAAATATTTGAAAATCTTGTTTTCACATTCAAACTGTGATGACCCAGAAAAGCAAGAAACTTTGATCTTTGTTGTTTGCTTGTTTTGCTTTTCTCTTTGTCCCAGAAACAGGGGAAACTTTTTTTAAAAAAGGAATTTAGTAAACTTTCATCAAAGCATTAAAAAAAACCAAAAAAAAACAAAGTGAAGAGGGCAGCTCTGGGCCTTGAAATAACAACAATGAAGAACCAGTAGTTTCTTTAAGTCAAATCAGGAAAGTATGAGAATTTTTTTAAAAAGCCTTTTTACATGAAATAGACTTGAAACAAACATGAGAGTATCAAGAGAACAGAGAAGTCACTGGACAAGCAATAATTGATTGTCATTGGTAGCCAAATACAACAGAACAAAAGATGGAGCAATATATTCAAGGATGTTCCTTGTGTGACGGAAACCCAACAGTGGCGCCCCCGACCCCGAAACACTACCAGGTGTTCATTTCTGGAGGAACCACATGTTCAAAACGTGACCCAGCCAAGGGCTAACCTCAGAGTCACCTCTCACACTGGGGGCAGCCCTGAGTGAAGACCTCAAGGCTCAAATGGCCCCCACCTGCCCATCGTGTCTGAGCCTTGAACTAGTCTACCTCCCATCCATACCTCATAAAGATAGTGTCTGATTGTGGTTCTTTAAGGATGGACTCTTGGGTTGGTGTTTTCTATTTTAAAAGGAAGATAAAAGACTATCATATAATCTGGGAATTGTAAAACACAGAACTCCTGGATAATATTTTAAATGAGAAGCAGTATCAATTTGGATAGAAAAAAAGGGAGAAGGTATGCTCTCTCCACAATAAACCAAAGTTTATATTATAAGCAGTTACAAAAATAAGGAAAATATATAAATATACTAACACTTAAGTGTAGTAGAGAAAAAAATATGTTTTTATTGGAAATGAGATTCTGCAAACTATAGAGCAGTGAGTTTAAAGTATGTCAAAGTGTCAACTGTTTCAAGTGAATGGTTTCTGAGCACTTAGAGTCAGAACAAATGATTGCTAGAAATCAAAATAGATTTAATTAGAATGATTACTGCAGATTCATCTCATTTTAAATTATATTATGACTAGTGGAATGGTAGTCCAACAGACTATTATAGAGTTTGAGTACCTAAACTACAGCAAAGTTCAAAAATCTTACTTTTTTTCTAAAGATAAAAACATGCCCAGATACTTAGGAAAAAAAAAAACAGGGACAGAAAGAAGAAAAACATCCAGAAATCATAAACAAAGACATAAGTATTTTTAGTATGCAACATGCATTTCCAAGATACTTCCCTCTCTGTGTGTTGGATAACTTATCATGTAAATTATATATACTGTTTTAAATATAAATTAGCTTTTGGTATATGTTTAGTTGTGGTTCTTTTTTTTCCAAGTAACATTATTTTGTAAGCATTTCCCCATGTTATTAAATTTTTAAAGTATAGTTATGTCTGCAAAATATTTCATGTATCTCTACATTATAATGTAGTCACCCCTGATTCTATTGACCCCCAGTTTTGCTTTCACAAATAATTTTATTATTAACATTGTTGTGAATTTCTCTGGTTATTTCCTTAGAACTTATTGATAGAAGCACCCCATGCGGTGGCTCACGCCTGTAAACCCAGCAATTTGGGAGGCTGAGGCAGGTGAATCATGAGGTCAGGAGATGGAGACCACCCTGGCTAACACAGTGAAACCCCATCTCTACTAAAAATACGAAAAATTACCCAGGTGAGGTGGCAGGCGCCTGTAGTCCCAGCTACTTGGGAGACTGAGACAGGAGAATGGCGTGAACCTGGGAGGCGGAGCTTGCAGTGAGCCAAGATCGCACCACTGCACTCCCTGTCTCTTATACACATCTAGATGTGTATAAGAGACAGGTGGCACTATAGGGTAACGATAGTGAGCCACGATTTATTTGTATTTTCAAATAGCTAGAAGAGAGGATTTCAAATATTCTGAACATAAAGAAATGATAACTATTTGAGATGATGGATATGCTAATTACCCTGATCATTATACATTGTATACATGAATCAAAATATCACTCTGTACCCTATAAATATCTGCAATTATTATACATCAATAAAATAAAATATGAAGTAAAAAGGGAAAAAAAACTTGTAATGGAAAACACAAAGCTTCCCATTTCAGGAACTGAGTGGATGAAATGTCAGCTATTTCAGATACCTCCTTTATAGTTCTGCTCTGGTACTGAAGTTTCACTGAGGCAATTTTCCTGTAATACATAAGTTGCTATGGAAGAGAGCAGCACTGTGGCTCTGAAGAGCAGAATATACCATGTGCACAGCTAACACAGAACAGCAGGTCTCTAGTATACAGATGATTCATAAATTAAATTTAAAGGCACAAAGGGGCATCATCAAGAGTGTTTGCTAAGTGCTCAAGCTCTGTAGGAAATCATGCAAAGAAAACAACTATGGAGCCTGAGGGCCTTTCCAAAGAGAAGACATCTACTTGGAGAAACAAGACAGTAGGAGCTCTTACGTGTAGACCACTAGAGGCAAAGATTGAGGCAAAGGAGGGGAAGAAATTCAAATGAGTTGCCGAGTTCTCCTAGAATTTTCCTCTGCTTTACAAAAAAGCAGAAGGTCAATATGATTATTCATTTGAATTTCATTCACAACAAAAAATATTTGAAAATCTTGTTTTCACATTCAAACTGTGATGACCCAGAAAAGCAAGAAACTTTGATCTTTGTTGTTTGCTTGTTTTGCTTTTCTCTTTGTCCCAGAAACAGGGGAAACTTTTTTTAAAAAAAAAAAAAAAAAAAAAAAGTACAGGCGCGGTGGCTCACGCCTGTAATCCCAGCTCCTTGGGAGGCTGAGGCAGGAGAATCGCTTGAACCCGGGAGGCGGAGGTTGCTGTGAGTTGAGATCACGCCACTGTACTCCAGCCTGGGCGACAGAGTGAGGCTTCGTCTCAAAATACGGACTATTTTTTCATGAAATGTTGAGGGAAATCTCCTGCAATGATTCTTTTGTCTTTTTTGATAAAATGCAGGCTTCTCACCAACACTCTCGTATCCTCTCCACACACATCATCCTAAACGGATACGCACCCTTGTTGTTCCCAGTACTTGGAATGGGAACATTCTTCTCAGTGTTCTCCAATCCTCTATGCTCTCTTATTGTTTTGTTGTTTTATTTATCTATTTTTTTTTTTTTTTT
>NW_012101388.1:1971842-1978757 GCF_000951045.1 Mandrillus leucophaeus | reverse complement strand
GGCGCCTGTAGTCCCAGCTACTTGGGAGACTGAGACAGGAGAATGGCGTGAACCTGGGAGGCGGAGCTTGCAGTGAGCCAAGATCGCACCACTGCACTCCAGCCTGGGCGATAGAGCAAGACTCCATCTCAAAAAAAAAGAAAACAAAACAAAACAAAAAACAAACAATAAAAAGAACTTATTGATAGAAGTGAAATTTATGCAGTGTGAATAATTTAAGACACTTGATTCATTTTGGCAAACTACTTTCCAAAGTTTATAGTCATATTTACTCATATTAGTAATGTACAAAAGTACCTTTCTCACTGAACCCACATTAGCATTTAGAAGGATATATTTCTAAACCAGTAATGCACTTGACACAGTCTTTAATTAGGCCCATAAGGAATGTGATCTAGATGACAACGTAGACAGGACAACACAAAACTGTTCCTTGTGCTTCCTGTAAGAACATAGTTATGATCTTAAATCCCTGAATACAGGGTCTACTACTGTAGACTCATGAAAACATTTAGCAAAACATTTAGAAAATATAGGATGTTCCTGCCACTTGTATCTCGTTTTACATAGAGTGGGATATTGGCTGGAAATCTCCATGTAGATTTTCATCTTTGTGAATTTAGCAGGAGAGACTATAAATACAACTTTCTAGTAGACAAGATATAGTCTGAGCAATCTAGTCTATGCTTCCCTGAGATAAAATATGGTAT
Source organism: Mandrillus leucophaeus (assembly GCF_000951045.1). Classification (NCBI taxonomy): domain Eukaryota; kingdom Metazoa; phylum Chordata; class Mammalia; order Primates; family Cercopithecidae; genus Mandrillus; species Mandrillus leucophaeus. Next base: position 1,978,047 of record NW_012101388.1, on the reverse strand, counting down.
CCGTACCATGATTGTCCATGGGTGACTTTATGTATTCCCAAAATGATGATGAGAGGTGTTGAGTGCATTAATTGTCCTGGTACCAGCTGCATGGGTGATTCTGAGACTTGCAAAGGTAGCTTTTTCAAGAGACAGAACCATTTCCAAAGTAATTATTTTAAAAGAGGATTTATACACTCCTTGCCATATGCTTGTTTATGTTAAACTGCTTTATATGTGGTTATTTACTTAATCCCCAAACAACACTAAGGGGTATATGGACTTAGAGATAGAAACTGAGACAGAGAGAGTTAGAGATAGAGACAGAGAGGGAAAGAAATAGAGAAGAGATGGACAGAGAAATCGACTTATAGAAATAGATAAATGGAGAGAGTGTTAGGAAAAGACAGAGAGAGGAAAATAGAGTTAGGGATACAGCCTGTGAGAGAGAGAGTTAAAGACAGAGATACAGATTACTGAGAGAGACAGAAAACAGCGACACATACTGGACACAAGTATTTAAGAAAGTACCTCTTTTTGGAAGTTTTGATTAATGCCAGATGGGAAGTAATTTCCAGGGCCTACCCTGGTTAGGGCAGAGGGATCAGACAGGCAGAGAGGCTGCCTCACATGGAACATTCTTCTTGTAGCAGAGTGAGTACAATGGTGTCTGCCCATCTCTACCTTGGTAGGTGTTTAAGGGTTTAGCCAATTGTAGTTTTGCTCTGAGTGATTTAATGCCTTCAAGTCTGTTCCTCCTTATTTCGTGTGGAATTTAAAGTGTGCTTTTAATATTTTTTCTCTTTCTCAAGCTCCTAATATGCATACTTTGCAAGAACAGTGAAGTAAAAATATAAAGCAACACAGAAATCCAGCAAAAGCCATGACTGGTGAACCTTTACTGCAGCAATAAACAGCTCTCCGTTCTCAGGGTTTGCCTAAACAAACATTTACATCTTGTTCCCTTTACAGGGGGATGTGGGGGGCTGTGGTTACTCTCACAAGGTAGAGGGAAAAGCTAGGATGGAGGCAGGAGGAGAAGTAGGCAAGGCCTATAGAGCTTTCAAAAATGGCAAACACATCAAGCTTCCGCTTGTATGTGGTGTACACACCATCTCCCACAGTCCATTGGTCAAAGCGCAACACATAAGCCAACCGAAGTCAAACAGCCAGGGTTGAGGGCCCACCCTGTGATAAGATGAGCCAGGTAAGGTGGCTAGGACATCAGTACTTAACTACGTCCAGGTGTTTTCTCCATGGAAAATAAACTTTCTACAGGGCAAAAGAAAGAACTAATTACCTGCATTGATTTTCTAGCTCTGTGCTGGTGAGGTTTCTGTGTTGCTTTCATTGCGTGTATATCTGACAGCCCATAGTTTTGGGAGCGACATCCGAGGAGCTCCACTGGCAGGGCCTGGTAACTGCTTCTGACCTTATCTCCACCATCCTTTATCCTGGTCTCAGGCAGAGATGTTTGTCAGTGATGACATCCAATTATCAATGTAACCGTGTTACTAAAGCAGCAGCAGTTTGTATTCTTCACCATGATACAACAGCCTCGCTACTTTTAGTTTCAAAGAAAAACATGGTGACATTTCATCCATCCCATTGTTTTACAGAAGGAACGCTGTAATACGGCCAAAGTTAAAAATTTCATTTTCCCCCTTACTATGCTGATGATGCAAAGTCTTCAAAAATTATTATCAGGCCGGGCATGGCGGTTCATGCCTGTAATCCCAGCACCTTGGGAGGCCAAGGCCGGTGGATTACCTGAGGTCAGGAGTTCAAGATCAGACCGGCCAACATGGAGAAACTCCGTCTCTACCAAAAAAAAAAAGAGAAAGAAAATTAGCCAGGCTTGGTGGTGCATGCCTATAATCCCAGCTACTCGGGAGGCTGAGTCAGGAGAATTGCTTGAACCCAGGGACGGAGGTTGCAGTGAGCTGAGATCGTACCATTGCACTCCAGCCTGGACAAAAAGAGTGAAACTCCATCTCAAAAAAAAAAATTAACATATGTAAATTAAAATTAAAATTTACATATTTGTGTAACATTCTGTAATTTGCTGACCCATTTAGCATTTCTTTTTTTTTTTTTTTTTGAGATGGAGTCTCGCTCTGTAGCCCAGGCTGGAGTGCAGTGGCCGGATCTCAGCTCACTGCAAGCTCCGCCTCCTGGGTTCATGCCATTCTCCTGCCTCCACCTCCCAAGTAGCTGGGACTACAGGCGCCCGCCACCATGCCCGACTAATTTCTTGTATTTTTTAGTAGAGACGCGGTTTCACCATGTTAGCCAGGATGGTCTCGATCTCCTGACCTCGTGATCCGGCCGTCTCGGCCTCCCAAAGTGCTGGGATTACAGGCTTCAGGCACCGCGCCTGGCCCCATTTAGCATTTCAATAATTATTCCCCATTGCATTTTAATTCTACAGATATATTAAAGCCTTTAAATTGGCACTAAGCATAGTCTCACTTCCTCTTTTTTTTTTTCTTCTCAATACAACCATGAGGTCTGGTTTGTTCAGAGCAAGTCCTCTTCAGCAGCTTCTACTGGGCCATTAGCTGTCAAAACGTTTGTTGTTTCTTCAGTTCCTAAGTGTTAGGTTAATCCCAACCAAGATCTAGTTCTAAACCCATCATTCTAATATTGCAGTATGTAGTGAATACTGAAGCATATAACGGTCACCTTGTAAGTTAGGATGAAACCAGATTCTGAAATTAAAAAAGCCAATCACATCTACTTCTCAATACACATTTTTCCAAGGTCAACGGAATCTCTGTATTTTTTTAATCTTGCTCCATCATTTCAGTCAACCTGGAAAATGTCTTCTTTTTCTACAATACACGTCTACCTAAGCAGAACCCTCGATTTTAGAACAGACTGCTTTTTCCTCCACATTAATCGCAACTGGAAAAACTCTCTCATGGGTAGCTCAACTGAAATATTTAGTGATTATCAAACTAGATATTCTGGAAAAACTTCTGTTCTACAGTGTGGTCTTTTTTACAGGTATTGGGTAGTGTTTCCTAGTCAAAACAAAAATAAGTATTTTCAAACGCTAGTATTTTGAAATTTCAACAAAAACTGCTTCTCTTTTCTTCTAGAGTCCTGTGATGTTATGAGAAGGATGATTTGAAAACGAGCCTGAGGTTTCAGCCCTGGAGGCTCGAACAGACAAGCTGGCTGTGGCTAGTCACTCCCCACCAGCCTTGGCCGCACACTCATGCCATTCAGCAGGAAGGATGGCATCCAAAGTCTGGTTTTCCTTCTGTCTCTGAACACACTTGTCAACTACATTTATTATATGCTAACTATTATAGGGTTTTAATAAGTGTTTTTTGGCATTTGGATTTGGGATACTTTTATTAACATTTTTCTTACCTCTTGATGTCCATTATGATATTTCAGAAACATGAGGGTCTATGATTTTACTCTACTTTCCAGTCTCAAAATTAGTCTGTAACAATGTTAATGATATTGTTAGAAGACATGAGATTGTTAGATCAGAGACAAACGACTTCATCATGAATGTCACGGCAGACTGCATCAGCATCAACATGGTGAATTCCTCTTGTCTTTAAGTCTCTGTGGGGCAATGGTAATGGTTGCAGATGGAAGCCTCCACAGGCAGTAGGTTACATTACCAGATATGATTCCTTGAGCTTCTAGTGAACCCATCAGTCAAATGGTTAAAACATAGTACCAAATAGGTAGTTTTTCAACCCTCATTCCCCTTCCCATCTCCCCTCTTTCGGAATTGCTAGTCTGTTATTTCCATCTTTATTTATATGTGTGCTCATTGTTTAACTCCCACTTATAAGTGAGAATATGACATATTTGAGTTTCTATTTCTGAGTTATTTCACAAAGATAATGGCTTCCAGCTCCATCCATGTTGTTGCAAAGGACTTGGTTCCATACTTTTTTATGACTACAGAGTGTAGCCTGTAAGTTACTTGAGGGCAATAGTAATGCTCAAAAATTACTGGTTTCTCAGCTGTTATTCAGGATACACATTAACCATCAATAAGTAATTAAATCCTAGCTACTGCACAATCCAGGGTATAGTTATACCGAGATGGTATAGTTATACCGAGATGTGTTTTAGACAGCTCAATAGTCTTTTGATTTCTACAAATGCTCTGGGTTTGCCTTCTGCTATACTGCAAAATGAGTTTTATATTTACCACATAGCATTTATTTCTTGCCAACCCAGCACAGATATATCACCCAAATTAAGCTAAACTACTCCCAGTCACAATTTTATAACAAAAATATATCCTTAGCGCATAACATAACACCTAGTATCAATGATTATTTGTTAAAGTTAAGAAAGAAATGAAGGTAAGAAAAAGGCAGGGAAGAAGAAAAAAGGGAAGCAGAATATGGGAAGGAGGAAGTGAAGAAAGGAGAAGAGAACATGTTTGCTTGTGTCTGCCTGAAATTCACAATAATTATCAAATAATTTTTTGGTTGGTATTTGCTTTTGTGTTGAGAGTTAAATATTATTCAGAAGTTGTCCCTTTAATCAAACATACAAAAAACAAATAGTTTGTCATCCTGAAAATATTCTAGTAAATGAAATAATGGTTTTAGTTTTAAAGGAAAAATTTATCAAAACAACTTTGTATATCAGAAGTTCAATCCATAATTGAATAGAGATGTTTATAAATCCATGTATAGCAACCCTGAAAATGGTAATGAGACTTGCTATTTGAGCTCACTGAAGCTAAGCAAAAATTTCCAGTTACCTTTCACAAATGTGTATTTTTGTTTATAGATGCTTGAAGGAACTTGGAATCAATGTCACAGACACTAGGTGAAAATGTACACATCTTTTATAGGCTTTTTTTCTGGTATGTAACTGATTCAAAAGATCAAAGAAGTGAAGAAGAATAAAAATATGATTAGAATCCACAGGGAATAGAAAGACAAAGATAATGAGAAATAATTTAATAAGGAGGGCAAAAAATCCATCTTCTAACAGATTTTTTTTTTGCATAAGCAGCTGAGTTTTTTGGATGTAAGTAATAATTAAATGAATTAATAAACTCCTGGCAATTTGACAAACTGAGGTCCTATGGAAGGAATTTACTTCTTTCATAAATGCATAGAAAAGAATGAAGAAGATATCCCTCCAAAATTATACTTTAAAACGATATTTTACTAATTAAATAAAAATATTCAGATAACATAAACCCACTTAATTACCCATAAAATTATATATATGACATATATATGTGTGTGTACATATATATATCGAGTAGACATTGCCTGCTTTCCTCAATTTGTGAGATTTATGGAATTTGTGGATTACCTCTTTCTGTTCTCCTTGTTCCTAAGAATGTCTAACCCCTTTCCAACTGCTTAGCTGGCCTTGGGCCGCTCTCTCCTGACAATTCAAGTATGTAAGATTTGGGCTTTCTATGAAGCAACATACTGTTAAGCAGAAAAATTATAAATCTTGTCTAGTACAGGTCTACCTTTCAATAATAGATTATATTTCAGCCTCTGCCTATCTCTTCACCAAGCTCCCTATTGTTTCTTCTACATGTGTGTGGTTTAAATTCAGCCAATGATATGCCAAGTTTAATGTTTATACTCTGAATCTTACTAAATTCTGTATTCCCCCATTGCTACCAGAATTTTCTATTGTCAGCTGAACTATCTGCCTCAATGTTATATTTTTGGGCACAATGAACAAATAACACAGTGTTTTTTTGCTTTAGTTTTTACCTCTAAAGCCAAGGGAAGATGGAAGTACAATTAGTCTAGAAAAATTCAAATTCAGATTCAAATTAGAACTCTTACCCATTCTAATTGCAGTTTTTTAAAAGAATAATCTTTCTACCTTATTTATTCTTTTCCATACCGTAAGACATATTTAGCCAGTTTTCATAATTATTATCTGCAGAGGGCTCAAGTGATCCCTTTTCTCTGTCAACATTACTGAAGTTTCTTCAAACTTGATTTTTAATGTTTTAATCCAGTTCTATAGATTGTTAAATATGAATTTCACAGTAAGCTATTGTTTTATTACTCATAGTTTACATATTTTTTGTCGTAAGAACAGTTACATATATATTTACATGAACATAAGGTGTACACATTTATATACATCTGTAAGTGTATTGACAAGAGAATAACTGCATCTTTGTTTACTTTTTTTTTTTTTATTCTTATTATACTTTAAGTTCTAGGGTACATGTGCATAACGTGCAGGTTTG
>NW_012101388.1:1935459-1969922 GCF_000951045.1 Mandrillus leucophaeus | reverse complement strand
AGCATGAAGGGCTGTTGAATTTTGTCAAAGGCCTTTTCTGCATCTATTCAGATAATCATGTGGTTTTTGTCTTTGGTTCTGTTTATATGCTGGATTACGTTGATTGATTTGCGTATGTTGAACCAGCCTTGCATCCCAGGGATGAAGCCCACCTGATCATGGTGGATAAGCTTTTTGATGTGCTGCTGGATCCTGTTTGCCAGTATTTTATTAAGGATTTTTGCATCGATGTTCATCAGGGATATTGTTCTAAAATTCTCTTTTTTTGTTGTGTCTCTGCCAGGCTTTGGTATCAGGATAATGTTGGTCTCATAAAACGAGTTAGGGAGGATTCCCTCTTTTTCTATTGATTGGAATCGTTTCAGAAGGAATGGTACCAGCTCCTCCTTGTACCTCTGGTAGAATTCAGCTGTGAATCCATCTGGTCCTGGACTTTTTTTCGTTGGTAGGCTATTAATTATTGCCTCAATTTCAGAGCCTACTATTGGTCTATTCAGTGATTATTCTAAGTACATTTTTTCATATTTTGTTGTATGTTTCTGTGTCTGTATGTGGAAGACTTTTAAAGTTTTGTTTGTATTTCTTCATTTAAGGAGAATCTTTATGTTTGGGAGGAATTTGTCAACACTTCACTTTTGTTTCATCTATTTCTATGTTTATGTTATTAACCAATGATGCCAGGACCATTAACAAATAGATATTGCCATGAAGTTTTATCTAGAAACTACTTGCTTCAAATAATTTCAGATTAAAATTTAAAAATGACATGATTCTTCAACTTTTATATTGGTCATGGTTTTTCTTTAAAAAATTGCCATTTTATGAAAATGGCAGAGTTTAAAAGTTATATACTAATTGAAAACCTATCCACTGAAATTCAAATTCAACCAATGAATAGCATTTCTCCTTTTTTTTTCTAAAGGTGCTATTTTAATTTTCTATTCATTATACAATCGTACAGCCTCACAGTTCCATATTTTTTAATAAAATAAAAGTCAAGATATCAGACCTAGATAAAAAATAAATTATTTCTCTTTCTAATTAAAAGTTAACTGAATTTCCTAGAGAAAATATTTTTTCCAACTTTGTAAATAAGATTTCAAGCTTCATAATACAGTTTTCTGATCCTAGTGGGAACTTAATAATTTTTGACTACAACTGAAATGTACTTCACATATTGAAAACCAAAGCAATACTTTTGTACCATATATATGTACAGAAAAGGAAACTTATAGAACAACAAATACAAAATCAGAAACTAAGATGCATTGGGATGAACATGTCAGGAATCAGGAGGATATATTTTTATAATGTCAAATGATTATTCTACTGAAACCATTTCTAGGGTGGTAATATCTTCATTTTATTTCTTAATTTAACATATTTTAATTAACTTATAATTTAATCCACATGTTTGTTAAAAATCGTTTCATTTTAGGTAAGTACGGTCTAAGAAAAATGGGAACAGAATATAAATATTTCTTTGATTTTGCAGGACTATATTGGCAAGATAAATTGCTTTAATAGCATAATAAAAAACAACCTTGCTAATTTATACGTGCATAACCTTTTTGTTGAGAGCATGATTGATGAACCTTGTTGCTATCTTCTAACAAGCCATTCTGATGGGAAGGGTTGGGAGGATTGGGTAAGCAAGAAATTTAAATCATCATCCACTAGCTGAACTTTTTATTTAGTGGTCTATTTATTTAATTCTAAATGTAGTGTTTGCCCCACTGACTCCTTCATAAATAATTTGTTTAAACTAATTAGAGTAATAACTTAGATTTAAAAAGGTAAATGTATTCAACATCAATGTATAAATCATTGAAGAAATGTGGATAAAATAGATTTGGAATTAATTTAAGAAACCATTAGCAAAAGAAATAAGATCAAGGTGAATAAATAATAAAATGTGTTATTTGATTGGTTCATTATTTCACTTATAGGTCAATAGTGAATTTAAAACGAAAAAAACACTATTACAGCAAAAATGTTGGTGAATATGGACTGCAAATATATAGATTATTGTACCTATCTAAATCACTCGCTTACATAAAAATTAATGTCTTCACATATAAATACCTAAGTATTATAAAAAAGCCAATCAATCTCAGTTGGATAAGTTCAAATTTATTATAGCAAAGATTCCTAGCCTAGGAGTTAAGTAAGAAGTTCTAGTCCATGTATTTTGACATAAAGGGAGCCAATCTGAAAATTGTGTTCTCAATATATATTCTAGGGAAAACAAACAAAAATAGACTAGTCCTAGATTTGCCAAGTGAATATTATCAAGGTATATTGGCACACACTGCATGAATATCTTCCTAAGTTCCTACAACTGGAAGCATTTGTAATCACAGAGCTTTTATTGCAAATGAGAAGTTACCAATCTTTCTCTAGCTGAATATTCATCTATGGGTACCTTTAAAGTTTAGTACAAAGGATCCCTAGAATAAAAGGAGAAATAATCATTTAAAAAATTAATCAGGTTATGATTCTGCTAATTTGGCTACATGTAAATTATTATTGAACTAATTTTTATTTTTGTCAGAATGTTCAGTATTATTATGTAGACACAAACTGTGTTGTTATTTTAAATTTACAACCCTATAAAATACCTGTTCAAATATCCCAACATCTGTGCAGAAGGCAGCTTCTGAAATGACTGCCATGTATGCCAGCCTCCAGCTTCTCACATCTTTGTGTAATCTGTTCCCCTTGACAGTGAGTTAAACTTTGTGTCCTGTTTCTAGTAAACAGAATATGGCAAAAATGATGGGACACCACTTCTATATTAGGTTACAAAGATTGTGACATACATCTTGCTTGCATATTCTCTGTTGCTTCTGTTTACCCGATTTGATCAAGCCAGCTATCACGTTATAAGCTACCTCTGTGGAGGAGCCCACATGTCAAGAGACTGTGGATGACTTCTTGCCCATAGCCAGTGAGGAATGGAGGCCCTGAGGCAAATGGGATACAAATAGCTAAACCTTGTCAACATTCATATGCATGACCTTGGAATCAGATCCCACCCCCATCAAGGCCTGACATGACTACAATCCCAGCTGACATTTTGATTGTAGTCTCGTAAGAGTCCCAGAGGACCCAGTTAAGGTAAGCACAGTCTCTTAACCCAGGGAAATTGTGAAGTAATTAGTACTTTTGTTTTAAGATAATGTATTATGTAACAAGAGACACGTGGTATGACATCTATGAGATTCTCAACATGTTTGGTAAAAATCATTAAAGAGCTTTTAAGGTATATGTCATGATTAATGTTATCTATAATGAGTGTATTAAGGGTATGTTAATGTTCACAAAGACTATATAGCTGTTAACTAATTGTTCTGTGGCTTATAGACATAATTTTGGATGATTCATTCATTTTTTTCCACTAATAAATATACAAAAACCTTTCATGTTTTAAAATGAATAAAAAGTTATAATTCTGATGAGGTCCTTTATTTAAATGAAACACACTAAAACCACTGGATTTTAATATTTATATTATGAAATGATCTGCCACAGTTTTTTGTAAATGTACCTCCTATTATGATTATATTTTCAAGTTAAAGCTTTATGACATTTTTGTTGTGAGAAAATATTTTTAAAACGTGTTATTTTTTTCGGATTCACTGCAAAAAAGTCTATTGTAAAAATGTATAAAATACTAATAATGAAGTCTCTTGATTTTCATGCCAGTGCTCTTAAAACACAGGTTGTTTCAAAAACAGTAGCAATAAAAAAGTCAATTCGGAATTCCTTCAGGGATGACCCTAAGTCTAACAGGTATATACTTTGAAACAAGAAAAATATCTAGCACCTTGGGAAATGAAAATAGCATATTTTTATTTTCTCTTAATAAAATTAACTCAGATTGTCAATTGTTCATTGTTTCTGTTTGATACCATTGAGGTGTTTGTTTCAGAGATAAAAACGTGTATGCTGAAAATACTGGAAACTTTTTAGATGTATTTTAAAACAGAAAAGAACAAGGCTGGGTGCGGTGAATCACGCCTGTAATCCCAGAACTTTGGGAGACCAAGGCAGGTGGATCACGAGGTCAGGAGTTCAAGACAAGCCTGGCCAAGATGGTGAAACCCTATTCTACTAAAAATATAAAAATTAGCTGGGCATGGTGGCGTGCTCTCACCATGTGTAGCTCCCAGCTACACAGGAGACTGAAGCAGGAGAATTGCTTGAACCGGGGTGGTGGAGGTTGCAGTGAGCCTAGATAGTGCCACTGCACTCTAGCCTGGGCAACAGAGTGACACATCGTCTGATGTTTCAGATGATGTTTTTCATCATCTGAAAAAAACAAAACAAAACAAAAACCAAAAAAAAAACCAAGCCCCTCTCCAAGTAAAGCCTTTGTATACATAATACAATGCTGCTAAAAAAACTAATGTTGAAGTACATAGCTTCACTTTTAAAAGGGCTACAGTATAAACCAGCAAGTAACCAATACATCTCTGTAATTTTAATAAATATAAAAGTGTTTATTCCATCCATAGTCGTTTTATCCTGGATTAATGCTGTCTCTTCACAGTTGGAAGAACGTTGTTTACTTTCAGAAGCCTTTGACATTCCATCATTCCTTTTAATCTTTGAACTGAAGTCGAGACTTCTGAAGTTTAAAAGATGGCTCCTTAAACCCCGAGGGAAGAATAAAACTTCTTGAAAGGTAGAAAATTCAAAAGTAGAATCTTCTTGCTTTTTAAATTATGGTGAAAGAAAATCACTAGCTATTGAATAGAAACTCTAGAGCTTACACAAACCCCACTGTCCCATACAGTTCTTGTCAACTAATGAAGGTAACAACAAAAACTGGGAATGAAATGAGAACAGTTTCTCAAACATAATTGTGACTACAGGAAATCAAAGGCAATTCAGAAGCTCAAAAAGTAAATCATTAATGTGGAAATTTAATATAACTAGTTTTAGGAAAGAAAATTTGGCAGACTATATTGGAAGTTATTCACTTTTCTTCTATCTTTCCATTATGAATCCCTTGTCTATATGCATGAAAATCTGCTGTAGTGGTTATTAACGAGAATTATTTTCTTTCTTTAGCTATGAACACTTTTAACAAAAACTTACTCAACAGCCAATAAGTAAAACAGGCAAATTGATACTCCTTTTGAAATCCCTTCTAGTAGAAGAAACATTGAATTTCCATTTACAGTAGTATGGAAGGCCCAATCAGAATAGACCTTGCATAAAATGATATTTTGATTCATTGCTAGGCTTTTAGAAAGGAATAAAAATTGTAACAGAAAAGGAAAGAAAGGGAGAAAAATAAAAGTTAAGAAAATAAAACATACAAAAAACAGAGTTCCCGAGCTGACATAAAATTTGTAATGTCCCTCACTGTACGTATGAATTAGTTCTGTGATATTCATACTGCATCTAAGGTGAACATTAAGGAGAGGGAGGCAGACCTGGGAACCCTGATTAACTCTTAGAATCTGAGAAATGGCTGGAGTGGTTTCAGGTTATTTTCTCCCAAGGATATACAGATGCAAATCCAATCACTTTTACACATTAATTACCCTCAATTCAGGTTCTCAGGTTTTCCGTTGATTAATATAATTCAAATAAATTTTAAAATTAAGGAAAACAAAAAGAGAGACAGCCATCATGAATGAAAGTCCATAGAAACAACAAAAAAACTTTATAATGTTAAATACCTTAGTATTAGAATTCATAGAGAATATAAAATTAATATGAATGCAATATATGAAATAGAAAGCAGATGTGACCAAAATCATCAGCAAATTACACTATATCATTTTTAGAGGTATATTCAAACTGTTTAAAGTGGAAAATATATATAATTGTCTAAATAAAAAACAAAATAAATGAAACTGTGCCAAATAAAAATAATAACTCTCTTGATAGGGTTATCACTGGCCTTATTTGGGCTCATATGAATCACTGAATAATGATAGTGGGAAGAATAAGGCTAACAGGTGGTTTTTAACTTATTCTTTCTCACCAGGGACATTCAGGCAAAAGAATGACCTTAACCAGAATTCCCTGTAAATCTGATCTTTACAATTATTTTTTACTAGGTTTTCTTTTAATAATGATTTAACAGGAAAGGGGAAAAAAAAAAGTGCCATTATGTATAGCATATATTTTGTTAGTACAGTCTTGATGTTTTACAACTGGTTATTTGGGGGAAAAAATGAGGATTTTTGGTTAGGACATGTCACTCCTTTCATTAAAAATGTAGAGTTATTTCTCCTCCCCTTCAATCTAAGCCCACTCTGTGTCCTGCTATGACTAATAAAATGAGGTAGAATGACCCTGTGTCAATTCCAGTTAGCAAGAGAGGTCATGTAGAAAGGAGATGATATTAACGACACCACGGGGAGAAAAAAGCCACATAGAGAAGAATAGTCACCTTATTCAATAGCATAAAGGTCTCGGATATAAGAGAAGCCTTCTTGGATTTTTTATCCCCGCTTAGCCCCTAGATGAATGCAGTCACATAAGTAGCCCCAGCTGGTACTTTGTGAGGCAGAAACAACAACCAGTAAATCTCTTAAATTTTAAGACATAGTAAACCATTTTGTTGCTTTAATACACTAAGTTTTAGAATGTTTCTTTTGTAGCAATAGATAACTGATAGAGAGGCTAATGATACATGACCATAGAATCTTGATGGCAAGAAATGAAACTATAAAACTGTGAAATACAATCAACAATTGATTCTCCATAGGAACAGCATTATAAGAAGAAAGGGTGATCAAATTAATTGCTAAACTTACGAGTGAAGATAAAAAGCCTTATCATTACAAAATAATAATGCTGGTGTCTAAATAATAGGGCCATAAAAATGGTAGAACATGAGTGATGGAGAATAGAGTATAAAGCAGGAAAAGTGTGGCCTGACTTACTGTTCTAAGGAACCTACTGCTTAAGAGAGCCATATTTTTCAACATTCTTATTGATGTATATTAAATTTTGTTAAGTACATGAGATAAAATCAGAAGAATCAATGTTAAGAAAAAAAAGTTTATATAACTTCCAAACTGTAAGTCAGTAACGGAAAAAAAATGAAATAACACATACAAAAAAAAAAAATGAAAGCAATAAAAGTCCATTTAAAGCAGCAAGAAAAATGTAAAATATGCATAGTAAAATATAAGCTCAGACTTGTTACTAAACACAATAAATGTAAATAATGTAAGTTTAGAGAAATAAGTCATCAGATTAATTTTTAAAAGATTTTTTGTACTTTGTTTATAAGAAACGATCCCAAATCAAGTGGATAGAACTGGAAACCAATGGAAAGAGAAAGATTTACAAGTGAATACCAGCTAAGAATTGCATGTGTGGATTGAATTTTCAATTGATCTAAGAGTTACGACGTTACAAACACATTAAGATATAAAGTACCCTGAAAAATACATAAAACTAAAATTGATAAAACCTCAGGGAGAAATTTTTAGCTATATCATCACAATAAAATATTTCAACTTATTTCTTTTAGATATATAAAAAACTGGTACAAATATAGATGACCTGACAAACATTCATAAGCTTGGTTAATGAAATATTTATATAAAGAATTAGTGCCCTGAGCAACAAATAGTGACGTGTCCTCTTTTTAAGTATAATATAGAACATCTATAAGAACTGAACATATTTTAGGCTATAAAAATAAGCTTTAATGAAGTATTAATATCAATAGATTATAAGTCCTATGAAGGAAAATGATTTTTGTCTGTTTATTCACTAGGATACTGAAGAACAAAGACAAGTACCTACTGTGCAGTAGGTACTCAATGAATATTTGTAGTGTGAATGAACACAATAATATTATCAGACTCAAATCTGTTCAAACAGATGCCAATAACAAAAACATAATGAAAATAAATATAATAATAATTCTGAATAGCCAATGTCAAAAAAGAAATAATAAAATATAAAAGTACAATACTAAAAATAAACTAATACTGAAAACACTACAAATTAAAATGATGTGAAGTAGTTAATGGATAGCTAAGAAAAAGTACGTTACCTCAAATATGAATATGAGAAAGAAAAATGCTGATAGTGAACTAAAAGCCTAAAATTAAGAAAATAGAGAAAAATAAAATGACATTTAATCCAACAAAGTAAAGTTAAATCAAAAGTTTATTCTTTGAAATGACGAAAAATATACACAAAGCTTCTAATAATTAATAGGACTTATCAAAGAGAGAAAATAAAGTATAAATAATTGATATTTAGAATGAAAATTTGACCTATATCAGCAGATATTAAATTTAATAGAATAATATAATAAATGCAGTCCAGTATGTTAGAAAATATCCAACAAATTGAACTTAAAAATCAACATCAAGAAGAAGTTTAAAAGCTATCTTGGAACCTTTAAATCAATTGATTTGAGAGTTAAAATTCTTACTCTTGCGCTAATCATATACTTAAAGAAAACACTAGAATAAAATTTTTAAATAAACTGATTTGAGAGTTAAAATTCTTACTCTTGTGCTACCATATACTTAAAGAAAACACTAGAATAAAATTGTTCTGTAACAGTGGTCTGATAAACTTTCAAAGAACAGATCATTCTAATATAAAAACAAGACAGAAACAAAATCTTTTAGAGAAAAAATGAAGAAAAGGAATACTACACACAATTTTACATGAGGCCAAACCTTGATTCCAAAACCAAAAAAAGATACGAGGGAAAAACAGAAGTCACATCAAGGTGCAAACATCAAATACAGCAATGATAAAATAAATACAAAATAGTCTTATTGGTTTTATTGAAGATTAGAAAGTATATTATGACACATTACTGTATTTATAAGTTACAATGGAAAAGACATGAGATTTGTCTCAATAGATGAAAAAAAGCACATTAATATTCAAACCTTTATCTTTGGTGAAATACCCTTACATTGATAACTACAAAACGTGTTGATTAAAATTAAAGAAGACCTAAACAGGAGGAGAAATAGAACATGTTCATTGATGAGGACAAAATATAACTTAAACAAATTTTAGAAAGCATAATAAATTGAACTTCATAAAATTAAGAACTTCTGCCCTTTGAAAGACACTGTTAAGATAATGAACAGATAAAGTACACTAAAAATATTTGACAATCACATATCTCAAGAAAGGCATATTCAGAAGATATAAATCATCTCAACATTCAATAAATGTATTAAAAATAATGTACAAGTATTTTAATAGACACTTCCCCAAAGAAAATACAGAGAAAACGAAAACGCACTTGAAAAAATGCTTGACATCATTGTGACCTACAGCACAATGAGATACTACTCCACACTTATTTGAAGGTCTAAAATTTAAAAGACCGACCATGTCAAGTGTGGGTGACAATATGGAGAAGATGGAAACCTTATCTACTGCTCAGAGGATTGTAAAAATTTTTAACTACTTTGGAAAATAGTTTGCCAGCTTCTTAAAAAGTTAAACATACACTGACCACGTGATTCAGATATTTGCACTCTTAGGCATTTACCCATGAAAAATAAAAGCATATATTCATACTAGACTTCTACACATATTTTTTGTAGCAGCTTTAGTGATAATATCTAAAAACTGCAAACAATACAAATGTTCATCAAGGGAATGGATAAACAAATTTTTGTGCAGAAAACTTCACAAAGGAGTGAATATCGATTAAAAGATGTTATTGAGATAAGGAGATCAAGAGGAGAAATCTTTGCTGGAGTATGCGAGTAGGCCCTAAATGCAAGCACCTGTGTCCTCAATTTAAAAAGAAATTAAAAAGGAACCAAAAAAGTCCACCAAAGAGGGAAATGTGTTAGAAAAACTTTGTCACTAAGATACCATTAAATATATAGTAATGAAAAGAAATGAATTTAAATAAAAACACACAAAAAACTCAACCTGGATATATTTTAAAAACATAAAATTAAATTTTAAAAATCAGTAAGAGAAGTCATAGCAATCAGCTAATGCCACATTTTTGCTTTGCAACAAACTACCCCCCGAACTGATGATTTCTAACATCATTTACTCTGATGCTTTCAGGTATTCAGATTGATTGCCATATGGGTGATGAAGTCTGGGCTTGTCTGAGCCTCTGCTCTTTGAGTGCTGCACTTTCTGATGATGGTTACAGTTAGGGAGGTTAAGTTTGAGTCTGCTGCAACAGCTCTGGTTCTGGGATCCAGATGGAAACAGCAGCAACTACATGGGCATGCTCTTGAGATGGTCGAATATTATAGTCCATGAGCTAATGCAAGCCACACTAGCACATTCAAATTCCTTTCCTGCTTGCTTTGAGTTTATTAATGTTCCATTGTTGAAAGTGCCTCACATGGCCAAGGCCACAGTCAGTGGTTGAAAATGTATTTACACCACTATAGATCTTTGGAGCTCAGATCTTTGTTGATCAATAATCCAATCTACAGCAAACAGTTATATTTATAATAATATTTTAGTAAATCTACAAGAAAAGCATAAGCAGTACATTGAATTGCTTAATAGTATTTACACATGTGATAAAAACTTTTTAAAGGATTTTTGATAAAGCGATGTAGTGAAAAACACTAAATTTAGAACAGTAGTTAATTCCATGTACTTACTGTTAAATGTACAGATATTAGTAATAATTTATTTCTTTATATGATAGAATCAGTTATGTATTTTGTTATTATGCATTGTATATTTTAAACATTCATATTCTTTTGTATGTATAAATATTATGCATAATTTAAAAAGAAACACAAGGAGCAAAAGTTCTGGAAACACAGAAAATTGAATCCTGGTTCTACTTACTATGTAACATGAAGGACGTAATTCACGCACATGAGTTTATTAAGACATTTATATAATGGAGGAACTTATATAAACACAAGAGACGTTGTCATAATTAACTGAGATAGCATATATAGATGAATTGGCACAAAGTAGATGCTCAATAAATAACTCCTTTTTATTAAAAAATCTTCCTCCATATATATATATTCTCTATATATAACTGTATATTATGCTCTATAAATTATTTATATATGTTACTATATACAGCTATATAGTAATAGTAAATATTGCTATACCATATTTATTACATAGTAATTTACTGTACAATTACTGTAGTATTATAGCATTAACTGTATAATTTACTATATAGTAATTTACATATAGTAGTGTATAGGATATATTATATGTAGTAAATAGTATAGCATATTAGTAAATATATTAGTAATAGCAAATATATTTAATAAATGTTACTATATAGTAATGGTAAATATATTTAATAACCATTACTATATAGTAACAGCAAATATACTTAATATATTTATATATTTAAATATATAAATAGTAAATATATAATATACATATAATCTAATATAAATATAAAATATTTAAATAGTAAATATATTAATATATTACCATATATTACTCTCTATATGGTAATATATATAGTAACATAGAGAGAGAATATGGAATGTGTAATATATAGTAACCTGTATAGGGAATATACATGGGGAAATACATAGATACTATATAGTATCTATACTATATTGTAATATTAAATATATTTTCTGTCCCTCTCTCTCTCTGTATATGTGTGTATCTGTGTGTGTGTGTGTGTGTGGAGAG
The DNA here is from genome assembly GCF_000951045.1 of Mandrillus leucophaeus. Classification (NCBI taxonomy): domain Eukaryota; kingdom Metazoa; phylum Chordata; class Mammalia; order Primates; family Cercopithecidae; genus Mandrillus; species Mandrillus leucophaeus. The sequence goes on along the minus strand of NW_012101388.1, from coordinate 1,958,297 downwards.
GGGGAGACGGGGAGAGAGAGAGAGAAGCATATATAGAGTTATCTTTCTCCACTGAGAGTGTTTGTGCTATCACTACAACCAACAAAAGACATTCATTTAATTCCAGAAGAATGACACTTCTACCGACCATTCTCTCTAAAACTCTTCATATGCACAGCATATGACTCTAACAAACATACACAAATTCTGTATGTGGCTGATACAGAGTATAAATAATAAAATTCAAAAAAGAACACTAAGAAATAGGATATTTACACAGATGTAGCATGTGGAAACACACCAGTGGAGCAGTAAATGGAAGAAGTTGACAACCCACATGGCACGATTCAAAGGACAGAGGAATATAGTTGGGGTGGGAGCCCTGGTATGAGGCCCTGCTCTGCCACTTACCAGCTAAGTGAATGTGGCTCTAATCTGTTTAAATCTGCTTCCATAACTGAAAAACAAGGTTAATGAAAATTTTCTCACAGGATAACTGCAACAGATGAAAGTTCAAACACGACATTGTAAAGTGTCTTGACATTAGAAAGAAACACTGTGATACTCCTGAAGCAAATACCTACATGTGCTCTGTCCGCAACTGCTAAAGAGAAAACCTCAGTCTATTTAATTGCTAAATTTTACCTCAAAATATGTTTAGAGCATAATGATAAATTTAGGCAATTAAAAATGTCAAATAAAGTTTTTTATTATAATACCATTTTATAAAGCAATGTGGTTATATAAATACGTATATTCTTCTTGTGTGTGTATCAAATTATTATAACTTTTTGGAAAGAACTTCCAAATGTCCAACCCATGCATGGAAATGCACTAAATATCTGTGTTTTTTTATTTTAGACTTTCACTATAATTGCTAACAGAATTGAACCATATTTATCTCAGTATCTGCCCTAAAGGAGGCAAAAAATGTATTTGTGGAAAATATACAGCAAATCAAAATAAGATGACATTCTGAAGTCCCTGGCTGAGTACTGTCTTCTTTTAAAAAATTCCTGTATTTTGTTTTTGATTTTTTGATTATTGGCATTCTTGCAGGAGTAAGGTGATATCACATCATGGTTTTAATTTGCATTTCCCTGATCATTAGTGATGTTGAGCACAGATGTTGGTGTCAATGTGGTGAAAATGGGACACTTCTAAACTGCTAGTGGGAATGTAAACTAGTACAACCACTGTGGTCAACAGTATGGAGATTTCTTAAAGAAATTAAAGATTTCTTAAAGAATTAAAAGTAAAACTACCATTTGATCCCACAATCCCACTACTGGGTATCTAGTACAGGAAAAGAAGTCATTATACATAAAAGATACTTGCACATGCATGCTTACAGAAGCACAATTCACAATTGCAAAAATATGGAACCATCTGAAAAGCCCATCAATCAATAGGTGGATGAAGAAATTGTGATATAAACATATACACACAATGGAATACTACTGAGCCATAAAAATGAACAAATAAATGGCATTTACAGCAACCTGCATGAAACTGGAGACTATTATTCTAAGTGGAGTAACTCAGGAATGGAAAACCAAACATCGTATGTTCTGTCTCGTAAGTGGGAGCTAAGTTATGAGAATGCAAAGGCATAAGAATGATACAATGGACTTTGGAAACAAGGAGGAAAGGGTGGGAGGGGGGTGAGGGATAAAATACTACAAATTGGGTGGTTTTCTGAATTTGTGAGAGCTCTGAGCCATCTATTCTATATGCCATATTCCTATCTCCAAACATGTCTCAGAAGCTTACAGTGTGATACCATACATAGCATAAAATATAGAATCCAGTTAATTATTTCTGCTCTGAGCTTTTCTACTTTTCATATAATTGCTAAGAAAATAACTGCACACATGCTTGCATTTCTACTCACCAGATTTGACATAAAGAGTTCTACCAACACCGAAAATGTCACAATATCAGTGTTCTCAATAGTTCCAGTCACAGGTTCAGTATTTGGAAATACTCTTCAAGTACACTTGTGAACAAATATGGAAAAGACGAGGTCAAATCACAGGAGGAAAAGTAGTATGGGAAATTGAGGTGAAGCTCTATAATACTGTGTTTAAGAGATATTTCAATGATCTAAGCTTGTATTAGTTTAAAAGCTTGTTGTAATGTTGCCCTTGGAATGTAAAGCACATAATTTTGCCAGCATCCTTTTTTTTTTCCCTCCTGTCAAACGTTTCAAATATTAGGGTCCTGTTGGCAGCTTAAAAGCTTCTGCCAAAGTTAACAGAATCTCTGTTTTTTCCTCACAATTGTTCAAGCAAAAGATGCAGATCCTTGATAAGTGTCTTTATCTAATCCCAGCTTGTCTTACCATTATTGACTCTCTACTTTATGGAGAAACACATCAATTTCAAGACGACCTTAAATATACTGCACAAAAAGTACTTTATTGCTTTCTATTTTGATCAGTGTTACACAAAAGATTGATGGACTCATTGTGGGGTAAGGTTTAATGATTATTTCTTAGCTCCTGTGCTTACAGAACATTCTGATCACAGCATCCCACAGATTAGGTGAGGGTGAAAGAAAAGTGCTAATTTAGGTAAATTCTGCAGAGTCTGAAGAGACTGGAACCTGGAAAGAGCAGTGCAGATCCATTTAAGCAGCAGTGTACTACAGGATAAAGACTGCACACGTTGGAACAAGATAAATTTTAGCTCAATTCCCAACTCTGTCACTTGTTATCTCTGCGAACTTGGGCAAATTACTCAGGGCTTGTGAAACTCAACTTTCTCATTTATAAATGTGATTAATAATGGCAACCTCTTTGGAATTTCATAAAGATTAAATAAGAAATTTTGTGTACATCCCGTAGCTCAGTGCTGGCTGCATAGTAGGTATATTAATTAGAGTACAAGCTGAGCTGTTATGACAAAGATATTGAAAAATACAGTGTCACAAACAGTTGATTACATATTTCTATTTCATATGACAGTCTGGTGAGCAAGAGGTCCAGGGAGCATAGGAAACTCTGCTCAGTAGGTGATTCCAGGACAGACACAAGTTCCTTTCATCTTGTTGCTTTGCTACCACCTCCAGTATCACATTGCCTGCATGTTCAAAAGGTGGCTTTCAAAATATATCAATCAAGGTCCCCGCAAGAAACATAGGAAAGAATCCATCGACATACTTTAAATGAATTTGGAAAAGGACAGTTTACAGCAGCAGGCACAGGGTTAAAGGAAACAAAAATGATTTGGTAAAACCTAGGAGAAGCGGACCAGAGCAGAGAGCCTAGAGCAACTTGCCTGAAGGGACAAGCAAAGGGAGCATTTATGAGACCTGTGGGAGAGGGCTGTTCAAAAGGAGCTGTCCAGAGGGAGCTTTTGAGGGGAGGGAGTCATTTTTCCTGAAGAAAAAACATCCACAAAATGGACAACATATTGAGTCCCATCAGCTATTACATAATCACAGATCAATGTCAATTTGGCCACATTCTGATCTGACAGTGAACTTCAGCTAATATCAGCACTGCTTATGTAAGGTAAAGGGGAAAAAAAGGAAAATATAAAATGAGCTAATGTAATGCAAACAAAACTTCAATAGCCCCCCCTCCTCATTCCATGTTTCCCTTACCCAAGTACCTTGGCTTGAGTGGATTGTTCAACCCAAAACTTTATCGAATCACTACCTTGTGGTTATTGGTTGGCCATGTTTTCCCATGGATTAAAACTATGGGACAAGAACTAAGGAAGAGATGTCCTGGTGAATATTTTCTGCTCCACATCATTCTCCTTGCCCCCTCCCCCAACCCCCCAGCATTTTGCAACAACTCAATTTTCCTTCTGTGATTGAGATCAGACACTGCTACAGGCAGTGAAGAGACCACTGGTCTTCTGAGGAATGAGCTTAACAAGACCAAAATGATCAAGGTCCAATCCCAGGTTACCATTGAACAAAACTACATTTATTGGTTAAAAACTTTTCTTCCTTGGGTACTACAAGAAAGTAAAAGTTCTCCCAGTATTTTATTTGGAACAATAGTGGGAGAGGCCACCTCCCATTTGGCCCCATTTGGGATAGAAAAGAAGGAAACCCTGCAAAGTATTGTCTACAAGATTATCCTACACCTGAGACTTCAGAAAGCAAATCTGTCATTTTAAAAAGAGTTTTTTTCTGGGTGGCAGGGTATGAGGAAAGGACAGTTAATACAATGGGGGTGAGCTCAGTACCTCCTTTTCTCTATTGTAAAAAGAAATATTTACATAGAAGCTATGTTGCGTGTTGTGCTATAGTGACGGTGAAAATTTTTAAAGACCATAGATGAGAATTATCCGCCATCTTTGAAATGCAAGCTTCTTACTAAGGTATCTATGGCGCGTCCTAACTCATGAACATCAAGCACAATTATCATAAGAGTATTGTTTTATTATTTTATTTATTTTATTTTGAGATGGAGTTTCGCTCTTGTTGCCCAGGCTGGAGTGCAATGGTGCGATCTCGGCTCACCACAACCTCCGCTTCCCGGGTTCAAGTGATTCTCCTGCCTCTGTCTGCCGAGTAACTGGGATTACAGGCGCCAGCCACCACGCCTGGCTAATTTTGTATTTTTAGTAGATACGGGGTTTCTCCATGTTGGTCAGGCTGGTCTTGAACTCCTGACCTCAGGACATCCACCTCCCTTGCCCTCCCAAAGAGCTGGGAATCAGTCCAGGCTTCTATGATAAAAGGCTTGGTGGCTTAAAGAGCCAACATTTATTTCGCAGAATTCTGAAGGCTGAAAGTTTGAGATCAAGGTGCAGGCTGATTTGTTTTCTGGTGAAAGCTATCTTCTTGGTTTACAGACAGTTCCCTTCTTGCTGTATCCTTACTTGATGGGAAAGAAAGAGGTCCTTTGTGTCTCTCTCTCTCTCTCTCTCTCTTTCTCTTTTCCTTTTCCTTTTTTTCCTTCTTTTTCTTGTTTTGAGACAGAATTTCACTCTTGTCACCCAGGCTGGAGTGCAATGGCGCAATCCCAGCTCATTGCAACCTCTGCTTCCCGGGCTCAAGTGATTCTCCTGCGTGAGCCTCCAGAGTAGCCAGGATTCCAGGCACCTACCACCATGCCCAGATTTCTTTTTTTTTCTGTATTTGTAATAGAAACAGGGTTTTGCCATGTTGGCCAGGCTGGTCTTGAACTCCTGATCTCAGAGTTATAGTTTGTTTGTTTGTTTGTTTTAGGTGCTTTTGGTTTGGGGGCCAGCCAATCAATTAAGTGAGGATTTTAGAGGAATAAACATTTCTGTATTTTTCATTACTTTGAAGGACATTCTAATCTCTGGAGTTCCTTCAGAGAGGTCATATTGTTTTTGGTTCACTAGATTGGTGTGGGTGTGGAAGACAGGTCCAGTATCTTAAACTTTTTCTTTCCTACCATGATAGACATAATTTCAACATTCAGAAACAAATACCCCCTAACTTATGTCAAAGACTTTAGTAGTTTTCTTATCAATTTTATTTCTAAGAACTTTGGGACAAATTAGATGTTATTAATAATTTAATGGTCAAATGCTTTGAATATCATGTCACCCTGTTGCTAACTGTTACCACTCTAACTCTGTAATCTACCTTGTGTCTGATTTTCAGTGCTATTAAAAGGCCTTAACCTTCTTTGTTTACCTCTTCTTTCCACTCTTCTCATTCAGATGAATAACCTAAACTAATTGTGATATTCCCTATTTTCATCTCCAGCCCACAGTAGACAGTCACCTCTGAATTTTTAAAAGATACCGTTGTCCCCATCACCAAGCCATTTTTTACTGCCAGCTTTGATGACCAGAATGCCCTTCTGGCCCTCCCATTGGCTGTGGCTTAAGACCATCTCAGTTTGTACATAATAGATACACCACGATGTTCTCATGCGTGATCTAGTGTACACTTTCATCTAGTATATGAGAGGACAGTACTGATATTTCATCTTCATTGAATTTAGGCCAAACAATTAGTATCCTCATGGAAGACAAATGCCACTCCCCAGGGCCGAAGCCAACACTTTAAACCTAGAAACCTGAGGAAGTGCACCAATGTTAATAAATTCAGGATGATAGTATCTTCTGTTTTGTATGTCTTCTCTAACACCTTCAGAATACAATCTTACAATTGTCAGGTTTATGTTGATCAAAAGTGACAAAGTTATGCAACTCTTTCAGTATATTGGCTATTTTCTGCCAGGTCTTATACTTTTGTATTGGCAATAGGCTTGGCACTAACTCATGAGCTTGGAGAAAAATGATGATTTGTCAGGGTAGGTTTTGGGGAGAATCCCTCTATAAGGCAACTGTAGTACGGTAATTTAAAGATTATTTCAGGTAGTAAATTCAGGTTTCTTCAGACAGAGAGGGGCCAGAATGCTTCTACCAGTAAGGGAGTTATACGTTATTTGAGGGTTCAGTTTCTCAGCTTCAAGTGTCCTCTACCTAATTTCAGGGTTTCAGTGTGTCTCCATCACTTCCCTTATCTAAGCATCAGAGACCTCGTGAGGATAAGCATTTAATTGGGGCTGTAATTCTGCAACCCCTGAAATCTGACTGTGGGCCTGATCCTCAGTTTTATCTTCCTCATAGACGTTTTCAGACTTTGCATCCTACATTGAGTTAGACTGACAAAGTCAACATTCATTTTAAGGTCAACAGAAGCAACCAGCTTATCGCACAATCCTTATATTGACTATGATCTCCTTAGTAACTAAGTGCCATAGACATGTGATCTCAAGATGCTTGGCTTTCCATCTATCTGCATTTTTAATCCTATGATTGTGCATGATAATTTGAACAATTGTTATGGCACTGGATGCCTCAGACTATCTGTGTCCTTTTTTCTGTCAGCAAGGAGGACTGCAGACATGTGAGCAAACCTATCCCATAAACCTACTTAATGGCCTGTTTTGTGGCGCAACTCTTAGTACTATGCACTGTTGTCAATCAAGGCCTCAGCAGGGGTGGAGGCACTCAACTGAACAAATGAAATGAGTTTAATAAAGGAGCTGTTTATAAAGATATAGAGAGAGTTAAATGAACCCCAAAACAATAAAATCATTAACATGCCTATTACTTAAAAGGAAAAAGGAGAGAAAAAATATTTGGAATCCAAAAATCCAAGAAGAAGAGCTGCAGCTGCAGGACTACACACAGTTCTCCCGGAGATACGGTCTTAAACAAGAGAACACAGCCTCTGAAAACAAGAGAACCTATAAAAGTAAATCCTTCTTTGAATGTACCAATCTTCCACTGACTGAACCAATTGGAAGCCAGAGCACCTGAGAGTCCATAACGGCCAGTTTCTGAGAGCATGGAACAACTGAATAGGGGAGAGTGGGTCTAGAGGGGCAAAGAAATATCCAGTGTCTCAACTAATTCCATGATCCAGTCCATGAAAAAAAAAAAAAAAAGGAGGCATACCAGAAGATAAGCAATATACTTTTTTTTTAAAGTTTTAGAATGTGAGTACATTGATTTCCTTTGAATCTCTTGGGTCAAAATTTAGGCACATGGCCACACCATCTGTAAGGAAGACTTTGAAATATAAATTCAAGCTGCATGGCCATATGCATAGCTAAAACTTGAAGGTTTATTTACTAAAATAAAGAAGAAGGGAATGAATAGAGGGAAATTTAGTAGGTTTTGTCATAGCAGATGTCAAGGAAGGTGAATAATATTTATTATCATTAGTAGTATTAGTGACAAAGGTAAAGTAAGGTTATATGAACGGACTGTGATAGCATCCATAATGTAACAAATATTTATTTACCACCCACCTTGTGTTCAGAACGATGAATTTGATGGAGAGCCACAGAGGGATGTCATGCATGAAACTTACCTTGCTGGCACTGGTTAACTCCCCTTTTCAGGTCACTCTCTTCCAATCTTATAGATCACATCCCTGAGGACAAATAAAAGAGATAAATAAGTTATTAAAATATGTATTTCTGACATAACAAGGGAATATAGTGATGGTAGCAAAAGTAGTGGAATTCCACAGAATTCACGAGGTTTACTCAACTAATATTTTTGACCACCTACTATGTGCCAACACTGAGCATTTAGCAGTTAATAAAATAAAAATTCTCTCCTCCTTGAGCATATTTTATGGTTGGAGCAAAAATACATTTATATATTTTTCAACATGAGGGATGCAAATGTCCTTTCAGATAGGGGTGCCAGGGAAGTTCTTTCTGAAAAGGCAACACTTGAATGCTATGATAGAGAAACCACCAAAATTTCTGAGAAGAAGATTCAGGGCTCAAGAAAAAATAACTCTATATCCCTAGAAATTGGAGGATGCTTGATATAAAGAACAACCCAGAGGCCCAGAAGAGGATGAGTGGACAGAGAATGGTAGAAATCAAGGTCCAAGAAAGCCACGGGCTGGAACATGTAGGATCTTAATGTCCATTAGAAGTCTTAGGATTTTGTTGAGTGTGGAATATAACTTTTTATGAGAGGAAGGTGAAAAAAATGATGTCTGTTTTAAAGGTATCATTCTGGATTCTGTAAGAGAGGTCATGGTAGTTTGGAGATGACGTGTGGTGGTGGCGGTAAGTAGTTAGTTTCCAGAAATATTTTGAAAGTACAACTGATAGGATTGACTAATGTACTAGTTTAGTATGTGAGACAAAAAAAATATAGGATGATTTTAATGTTTCCAGAATAAGCAACTGAATAGCTAGGTAACACTGAGGTATGAGTATGTGTGGGGAGAAAAATCAATGATTTGTTCTGGACATATTAAAATTGTGATGTGATGATATATCTATGTATCAAGATGTTTAACAGCCCATTAGCTCTACAAGACTGAAATTCAAAGAACAAAACTGTTCTAAATACAAAACTGGGAATCTTCAGCACATGGTGGTATTTAAACCACAGAAGTGGACTAGATCTTATTGGGTAGTGAGTGCAGAGAAGAGAATAATCTTGAGACTAACCATTTTGAGAATTGCAGAGTACAGGTAGCTCTGACTTATGAAACACACATATACACATTGTGTGCATGTATGTGTTTGCATGTGTATGTGTAGCATGTGTCTATGAGAGAGAGAAGGGAAGAAGGAGAAAGAAAGAGAGAGAGAGAAGAAAGAGAAAACAAATGAGAACGAGAAAGAGAGAGGTAAGGGGGTATTCTGACCCCACCTGATCTCCTTTGTCTTGCTCATTCTGTTTCCAGTCAAAGACCTTTAAAATAAACAAAAACAAAAACTTAGCACATGAGTTTTATTTAGTTTTATTTCCTAAAAACTAAACAATGTAAGAAACTAGGTAAAATTTTATTAGGAAATCAGGAGGAAAAAATAAAACCAAGGCATTCAGACTTTTAAACTACTAAATGCCATTTATTCTTCTGTAAATTCAACTCACAAAAGATTATTTTGAGTTAACGAATGTCCCTAAAATGCAAGTAACCCAAAGGGCTTCAGAAATTTTCAATAATTTTTGGATTAATGTTAATTCTTTATAAATTTGTTTTGGTAGATGTAGATTTAAGGGTCATCAGCATAACTATAATGTTTTGAACCATAAGCACATCTGAGAGGATGTGTATCAGATTGAGAAATTCTGGTAGACTCTGACAGAACCCTAGCAAAATACCTTATTTTTTATCTCTCTCATTTCATTTTCCTATTCCCAAGAGAGAGTATTTCAGATTCATATTGTTAATTTGTTTTCATTAGTGTTAAATAGCTTTTGTGGTCTAGCTTAAAAACATACTTTGTATTTTGGGGAAAATATCTTCTATAACCCAAAAATAAGATTATAGATGTTGTAAAATGACAAAGCTATTGGTAAACTTCAGAGGGACCAGTCTATTTCTTTAACATGCCTTTAATGTAAAGCAAAGTTAACGTGGATTTAAACACTTTTATTTTCTTCTTAAAGGATCAGGGATTATAAAGATCAGTCAATATTTCAATTCTGAGGAGGTAGTTAAATAGAAGTATAAAGTTAGAAAGATCAATGCAATGATCTTATGATATACTATAATAGTTCTCAGTCACTGAATAGATATTCTGATATCAGCCTGCTTTCTTAAATGTAAGCTGTAAATGGAAAAAGAAAAATATAATAGAAAAATATTGAAAGAAATACAGTTTAATTTATGCAGAGGTTGTCATAATGGTCATTTTTTCTAACTAGGATGCTATACAAGATTTAATACTTGAACATGGATAGTTTATATGGAAAACACCATAAAAATATTTTCAAACCATTTGTCTCTGAAATTTAATGAAACTGGTAGCTTTCACTAAAAATATAACATTGTCAATAACTGACCATAATTCATTTATTTTGTTTTAAATTTTTTGAGTTCTAATAAAAGATGAATTGTTCCTCTTGATATATATGATTTGCTGTCATTTGCTAAGATTTATGTTTCAACAAGGTGAAATGACTCAAGAGAGGTCACTGGGTTGAGCTCATGTCTTCTCTTCTCATGTTCTATTTTAGTTTACATTTTCCAAAAGAGATAATGTTCATATGTTTGAATAAATGTGTGTGATTTGATTGATTTGGACAACAAAACTGACAGCAGCTGAAGTTCTTTGGTGCTCAGTGATTTTTCTATTCCATATTTTGGTATTACAACAGTGTTAATTAATTAAATTTGTAAGGTGCTGTAATAGAACAAAAGTAATTATGAAGGATGTGTCAGCCTCTGTTAAATATTACTACTTTAATGTGCCTCTTGAAAAATATTTCTTACATAATTGTGGTGATGGAAAACATATATTTTATAAATCTCTTTTGGGAGGTAATATATCAAAAATGCACACTGCTACACAATAATACAGAAATAGTAAACCTATGCGAAAGAAGTTTATACATTGCCTTATATGCAATGAGAGTAGTCATAGTTATAGATTAGTCTCACTGAAAATGAAGACGGATGTAAAATATATATATATATTTTATATATATATATATATGCATACCTGCTTATATATGTTGGAAGATATAGCTAAGTGCAGAAGCATTATATAGAAACAAATTTTAGTTTAAGTTCCTGAAGAAACATGAAAAGTATCCAATGAAGAATCCTCAACACACATCACTAACTCAAAAGTTTAATTTCAAACATGTGGTCTTTGTAAAATTTTATCTTCAAATATTTTACTACATACATATAAAACACACACACACACACACACACACACACATATACACTGCTTTTCCTTTTACTGATTCTCTGTTCCCAACTTCCATTGCCTACAACATGTTTATGGTTTTTGATAAAACAAAATTATGGACAAAAAAATAAGTAAAGTAAAACCGAAATCATGCCTATTGTTAGTAGAATATATTTAAGGCTATGAAAGTTTGACATAAGGAATTTACTTATGATACAATAAACATATTCTTCTATAATTCTGTTATATAAAATATTGTTTCCTAGTTTGATTATTTTACGCTAAGCACAACTCCTATAAATTGTGAGATTTCCAGGAGAGCCTTTCATCTGTCCCTGTGTCTCTTTGAAGTGATTCTTACAGGGGTTATTTATTCGCTTCTTCCCTCCAATTTTCTGGACTGCCAGCAGTCAGTAATTCTGGATGTATATATCTGCCATGATAATCCAAACTTTTCTTTAGACTGTTCCAAAGTCTAGACATTAAGGAAATATTGTGATTAAGAAACCCGTGGTCATAGACCCAAACCGTATTCTCTGATGCAGCTTTATAAACATAAGGATTTTATTTTATTTTATTTTTTATTTTATTTTATTTTATTTTATTATTATTATACTTCAAGTTCTAGGGTACATGTGTATAACGTGCAGGTTTGTTACATATGTATACTTGTGCCATGTTGCTGTGCTCCACCCATCAACTCGTCAGCATCCATCAACTCGTCATTTACATCAGGTATAACTCCCAATGCAATCCCTCTCCCCTCCCCCCTGCCCCCTCCCCATGATAGGCCCCGGTGTGTGATGTTCCCCTTCCCAAGTCCAAGTGATCTCATTGTTCAGTTCCCACCTATGAGTGAGAACATGCGGTGTTTGGTTTTCTGTTCTTGTGATAGTTTGCTAAGAATGATGGTTTCCAGCTGCATCCATATCCCTACAAAGGACACAAACTCATCCTTTTTTATGGCTGCATAGTATTCCATGGTGTATATGTGCCACATTTTCTTAATCCAGTCTGTCACTGATGGACATTTGGGTTGATTCCAAGTCTTTGCTATTGTGAATAGTGCCGCAATAAACATACGTGTGCATGTGTCTTTATAGCAGCATGATTTATAATCCTTTTATACCCAGTAATGGGATGGCTGGGTCATATGGTACATCGAGTTCTAGATCCTTGAGGAATCGCCATACTGTTTTCCATAATGGTTGAACTAGTTTACAATCCCACCAACATTGATTTCTGTATTCCCTGTATTCTCTGATGCAGCTTTAGTAAATATAAGGATTTTATCTTGATTTCTGTATTCTCTGATGCAGTTTAGTAAATATAAGGATTTTATTTTGATTTCTGTATTCTCTGTATTCTCTGATGCAGCTTTAGTAAATATAAGGATTTTATTTTGATTTCAATTTGTCTTTCTAGGTGTCTATTGCTATGTAACAAATAACTTCCAGATTTAAATCTTAAAACTAATGCTTAAACTAAGTTTTAAACTTTTAAAGTGAAAATGTAAAACTAAACAACGAATCTTGCTGCTGAATCTGTAATTTGAGCAGAAGTCAGTGAAGATAGCTCCACGCAGCTCCACAAAGCATGAGGTTGCGTAATTCAACTGAGCCTAGAGGGCCTGCTAGCAAAATGGCGTACTCCTATCTTCGGTAATGTGGTACTGGCCCTGGAAACTCAGCTGGGATTGCTGGCTGGTTCCTCTTCACGTGGGTGTCTTTGGGATTCCTCACACTGTGGTGCTTGGTATTCCTCAAAGCATGGTGGCTGGATTCCAAGAGCAAGTGCTCCAAGACTGGAGGTGGAAGCCATCTGTTTCTTAAGGCCTGCACTCAGAAATTGGCAGAGCATATGTTCAAATGTATGCTCTTCGCCAGGTAGTCCCAGAAATCCATTCAAATACCAGCAGAGGAGACATAGATCCTCTACTCTTGATAGGAAAGGACATTTGCAGCCTTCTTTAATCTACCGCAGTTCTCAACTCAAAAGGTGATAAAAGAAGCATTCTGTATTAGGTTCCTGACAATATCATCTATTATTAATTATGATGATTTGTAATATAAATTGGTGGATAATAAGTTTAGTGTTTTGTTTATGCTTTTCACTACAAATGGTAAAACTGGGGCATTAACAATTCATTTACCTAGTTCTCCCAATGAATCAATGGCTCAGAAAAATAGCATTTAGATTGTGTTCTAGAATATTTTAGATGTGAAATGAAAATACGTGCTTGCTCAATTCAATTAAAAAGAAAACACAAAAACCTGTATGTTCAAACCCTATCATTCATTTTAAGGAGCCCATGGCCAAATAAGCATCTGTCCTCCAGAAACCAATAATACAGGGAAATGACATGCTAGTAAGCAATAAGCCCTAAATTCAGCTACATCCGCATGCTCAGGGCTGTTGTACATTTGTGTTTTCAATTAAAATACATGTGAGAATTTGTTTTTATAGTTTTCTTGAGCCTGTTGGAGCTTCTCAGAACACACATTGAAGACCTTTTCTTCTTCCACTACATAGTTTTATCATTTGAAAATCTTACGTGATGCTGCTTCAGCAGACCAAGGAGTTATATTTTTTTTGTTTTTAATCTCCAGTCCTGGCTTTCCAACTTAGCTTCACACAATATGTTCAATTGCCTACATAACATTTCCATTAAGAAGCTTTAAACATATCTCAAATTCAATATTCCAACACCAATTCATGTTGTTTGTCCTCAAACTTGTTATTCTTCCAGTGTTCTTTATAATGCTTCCCACAGATTTGCATTAGCCCAAAGTAGAACTGATCTTTGACAATCCTATCTCCCTCAGCCTCCATGCTATATTTATTTGTCTCCAACTACACTGTTAACCCCGCAAAGTAGACTCTACAAAGGCAAGGATTATGTTGTTTTTATCATTGCATCCCCAGTGCCAGGGTATAGTGTTGGTGTTCCTTAATTTTTTGCAAAATGGAAGAACTATTCTTAATTCTGTCATTATTTTGGAGATATTTTTTGATGAATTTATAAAAGCAAATGGAGTTCTGAAGTGCATATGGTGAGAAACATGTGAGAATATATTTTCTTAAGTTTGATCGTTTATAGAGATGAATCAGAGTGCACTAAGAATTGTTAAGAACTAAAAAAAAAAAAAAGTTTGTGGAAAAAAATTACATCTTGTACATGTTAGGTAGTTTTAGGATTCCTAAGGGACTGTACAGACTTTTTCCCAAAGGAAGAACTAAATTTAGCACATCGCTGAATTCACATCACAAAAGTAGTCACAAGATTTTATAGTTCAGTCACCAACACAGAGAAATGGCAAAATAGTACAAAAGACTGTTTCTTACACAGTGTAAATCATGTAGCAAGAATAAGATTTTCTGTTTTCTAGATTATCAATATAGCTGAAAGAATTTCCCCTGAGACAGGTAACACAGAACTAGACAGCCCATTCAAATGCCATTTAAACCTTAGATACTAAAAGCCCAGGTACTATTATTGTTTTTTGTTTTGTTTTGTTTTGTTTTTTTTGCTTATTTATCAAGTTTCAAGTAACCTCATGTTTTTATTTTTGTCTGTCATTGAATCATTTTTCTAGTTGTACATAAATCTGACTCTGAAATTATTTTAAAAAGTTCACTTCTATCAATTATTTTTCATTTGTTCTCAGCTCCAATGAGTTCTAATGATACCACCAGTTAAGAAATAATTTTCTATTTACTTTTCTATTTTTTTTTTTCAGTGAATTCTCAGGTTCTTAAGGCTGAATGTTATCTTCTATTGCTTCTTGTATTTCCAATATTTAACTACATTATTTCTTTTAGGTATGCATGTGCCAAGTCAGAGAGACTTGTGCAGACTTGGCACAGGCATACTTAAAAACAGAAATAATGAAGTGTTCAGATAAATATCAGGAAGCAAACCATAGAGTACTTCTGTGAAGGGCAAAAACAGGAAGTAAAAGAAAATGCGAGAAGAGAAAAGCATAAGGGAGAATATGAAGGTGAAAAGCTCACACTGTTTTGTAAACTACCACTTTTTAAACTCCAATTTTAAGAAAATTAGCTTATTAGGTATATTTTCAGTTAAGATAGTTGTATTTTTTGAGCACTTTGGCCACAGCTCATGTTAATAATTATATTAGGAATAAAGACTCAGTATTCAAATATGCATACAGAAACACACACACACACATGCACACAATTGAAAATATTCACGAACAACATATATCCTTACTTCATGGTATGAATTCCAAAATTTTATCATCATATTTTATTCTATGTCTGTTTTATAAATTGATTTCACAAATCATTATTGAGCTGTGACCTGCAGTTTGGAAATAGAGTAGATGGGAAGTATTCTGGAATATCGTGTATTGTACAGAACATCTATAAATAACAATTTGCAGCAGTACTTAGTCTTACAGTGCGTTTCTTCATCAGCTGTCAGTAATGAAGTAAGAACTACAAGAATAAAATGATGAATCTCAGATCTTAAATGTTCTGCACCAAGAATTTTGTGGAATCTCCGCCTATGGCAAAACCTTAAGATTCATTTAAAGAGATTTCTTGACACATTTAATCATTTTTATGAATGTTTCAGGTAAATCATATAGGTAAATGACTTTCAGTCATTATGTACTGAATGAGCCCAAAATATTTTAGAGGGAAAAATGACATATTTGATTAATTTCTGATTTATAGAAATTAAACATATTTTTATCTTTCTATCAAAACATACTTTTTAAACCTGATCTATCACAATCAACCTCTATCTTACTGAATTTCAGAAGCTTATTTTATATCACAAAGAAAGATTTTGCATATTTATAGTATACCATAATTTTGAAGTAAAAACTCTGTTAAATGTTTTCTTTATTTAGGTAACATTATTGGCGTAAGAAAAACAATCTAAATTCTTTAGAGGATTTTTGTTTTTCTTTCTCATTTAACATAAGAGTTATCATTTTTAGTTTAAATTAAATTTACAATTTCTAAGGTAAAAACATACATTTTATAGAAGCCAAGACACATAGAAGCTTGTAGACTTATTTTTCAACATTTAAATGAATACTGAGAAGTTTACAGTAATGACTATAAGGTGGCCAGGACAAAATGAAGGACAAATATATTTAATCAAGCTGCAGCAAGTGAAGATTTGGGCAGAACATTCAGACACACGCACTGCAGTAGTCTAATTTGAAATACACAATTCTTGAGATGCTATTTATATTTTCAATTCAGATCTAGAATGTGAGAGCATATTCAAAATTCAGCACTAAAAATGCACTTTCAATGTATCTCATTATGGCATGTTAAACTTCCGAAGGTATTTATTTTAGATATATTTTACAGAAATAAAATAATTTTTTGAGGTTTTTTTTCTTTGTTTTGTTTTTTTACGAAGTCTCACTCTTGTCACCCAGGCTGGAGTGCGATGGCGCGATCTTGGCTCACCACAATCTCTACCTCCCGGGTTCAAGTGACTCTCCTGCCTCAACCTCCCGAGTAGCTGGGATTACAGGAGGCCGCCACCACGCCCGGCTACTTTTTGCATTTTTAGTGGAGATGGGGGTTCACTATGTTGGCCAGGCTGGTCTCAAACTCCTGACCTCAGGTGATCCTCCTGCCTCGGCCTCCCAGACAAGTGCTGGGATTACATGTGTGAGTCACCGCGCCCAGCCGTAAAATAATATTTTATAGCACCATGTAACTATCACTCTAAGAGGGATTACTGAAAAATGTAAGTCTCTCAGAGAACTGTGCAATTTATTACAAACAAATAGACAAAACTATAATGGGTTAGGAGGAGAGGTGGCAGTTTTACGAGAAGCCAATTTATCTAATATTCGAAAGTGGCAAGACCTTTCCACACCCAAGTTTCCATCAAATTTACCCTTCACCCTTATTGTTTATTGGATATTGGCAATACCAGTTAAAAACAGGTTGCATTTTTGAGGCAGAAATTAAGCAGATATATGTCATAGTAAAAAAAATTAAATATATAAATAAAAAGGGCTAATAATTACTTGTAATACATTTTAAAAGGAGGATAAGAAGAAAATTAAACGTGAAATTTTTTAAAAAAAAAATTGTATAAATATTTGAGGATTGCCTGTATATTTGAGAGATTTTGACTACCTAATATTGCATATGTCTACCTGGTAGCAAACTTCTTGTAAACTAAATGCAAAAGTGGTCACATGACAAAAAATTAACAAAACTATGATTGCTCATTTTATTTTACCTTTTCACCAATTGGTTTGATAGTACGTAATTAAATAAATTGCAAATGCTTAACCATTATAAAAATGTTAGCCCAGATTTTTAAATTAAGTTTCTGGTTCAATAGTTGAAATTATTGGAGTACATTAGTTACTGGCATGACCACTGGGTCCAAATCCTGGATCCAGTTGGGATTTCTAATGTGTGTGTGAACTTGGGAAATGGATTAATCTGTTGGTGCTTTAGTTTCTTGAAATAAAAAATCGATACATGTATTTTCTGAGGTAGTTAATAGAACTTATTGAAGTACTTAAAACAGTGATGAGTACCTATTTAGGACTACATAAGAATTTGCTTTTATTAGCTATGCCTTAGTCCTTTTGGGCTAATATAACAAAATACTGTAAACTGAGTGACTTATAAACAAAAAACATTTATTAATCACAGTTCTGGAGGCTGGGAAGTCTGAGGTAAAGGTGCCAGCAGATTCAGTAACTGGTGAGGGTCAGTTCCTCATAAATGGCAACTTTTTGTGTCCTCTTATAGTGGAAAATGCCAAGGAGCCCCTTGGACCTCTTTTATAAGGGTTCTAATCCCAGTCCTGAGAGCTCTAT
The DNA here is from genome assembly GCF_000951045.1 of Mandrillus leucophaeus. NCBI lineage: Eukaryota > Metazoa > Chordata > Mammalia > Primates > Cercopithecidae > Mandrillus > Mandrillus leucophaeus. Next base: position 1,940,348 of record NW_012101388.1, on the reverse strand, counting down.
CCTCATGATATGATCTCCTCCCAAAGACCCCACCCTTAATAATATCACATATGGGATTAGGCTTTAATGTATGCACTTTCAGGGACTACAAATATTCACACCATAAAAGTCTATTTCAATACTAGGAGAAAGAAGAAATAAATGTCTGACAATAAATTGATTATACATATGTGGATGCTGAATATACTGCAGTTTACAAGAGAAGGAATTCCACTTATAATTTTGATGAGTATAAAATGATACCTATATAGGTTACATAGAAACTAAACTAGAAATATGTAGATGTACATAATTGGCCATTGTATGATTAAATCAAGAATAATCAACCCTTATAATAATATTTGACCTTAAAATTAATATTGTTTCAATTTCTTCACTAAATGTGGCCCAACATATTTGCCACCAATTTTCTAACCTGTGTCTTTAAAACACAGATGAGGTTCTATACTGTAACAAGAAATGACAGGTCCTTAGCAGCATATTTTATATTTTGTAACAAAAATAAAATAATCATAAAAGAGGACTGGGCCAGGCACAGTGGCTCACACCTTTAATCCCAGCACTTTAGGAGGCCAAGGCGGGCGGATCACCTGAGGTCAGGAGTTCGAGACCAGCCTGACCAACATGGAGAAACCCATCTTTACTAAAAACACAAAATTAGCCGGGTGTCGTAGCTATTGGTTTGTAATATAATGAGGGAGTAAATAATTTCAGCATTTTGGGGGACAACCTTAAAACATAAAAGAGCCAGGATTTCCCACTGGCCAAATTAAAAAGAAATCATAATCAACATTACAATTATAGTAAAGAGAAGTCATTGTGATTTTAAAATCACAAAATGCAGTTGAAATAAGAAAGAAGAGTGCCTGGAAGCAGATGTGATTGTTTTCACTGTTGCCCATTTTCTCTTTAAGAAATTGAAAAAGAGAAATACCAAAAACTATGATTAAACCAAATCGTTCTTAAATAGAAGGCAAAAAAGGAAAAGAGGATAAAACGGTACCAGTGGTCCCAATAAACAGCCAGAAAAACAGCTTTTTAATGATTGGTCAGCACATGCTGATATTCACAACAATAACAACATGCATTTTACCTTTCACCTCCTAAGAGGCATGAACAGATGATAGCAAAGTATCTAGACAGAAAACAAAACAAAACAAAAGCTATATTGGCCAACCCAGGCTGAGACTGTATTCCTGCTTTACTTTTGGCTTTGTTAAAAGATTGTAACTCTAGAATCCATGGCCATAGCGCCCTGAACATGCCCAATTTTGCCTGATCTCAAAAGCTAAGCAAATTTGGCCTGGTTAATACTTGGATGGGAGCAAATGATAACTCTGTCAAGGTACTTAAATAAATAAATCTCTAGCTCAGTCTGGGGAGCACTTTTAATGGCAAAAACTGCAATTACTTTTGCACCAACCTAACATAAAATAACAATTGTGGTAATGATTACAGGAGTACAGAGTAATAATAATTGTAATTTGAAGAAATTCAGGTATAGGAAAGTATATACTAAATGTGTGGTATCTTCTTAAGTAAACACCTATGGGGATTTAAATATTAACTATAATTCTTCTTTGTTTTATTATTTATATGATGTATTCAAATTTTTAGAGAAATACTGGCCAATTTTATAAAACTAATCTATTGAGTGTCAAACAACAAAAACAGTGTTTCTTCTTGCACAAGTGTCTTCAAATAAAAAGTCTGTATAATAATATGAAAATTTTCTACAATTTAACAACTCTAATAACAGATTAATAGCATCATATATGAATAGCTTATCATCTTCCCATTTATTTTTTCCTAAAGCTTATATATAAAATATTATACAATATAAACAAGTTTGAGTTGAGGGAAATAACCAACCTTATAATATTATGATAATGATTTCTAACAAACAAATTTTCATTGTTCATGTTAATTTATGGTACAAAGAAGATATTATTTGGTAGAAGTGTTTAGCCAAATTATAACTGTTTTGATAAAATATAAATTTCACCTTTGAAAATTGAATTCTGAACTAAGATTTTCAATAAAATTCTCTTTTAAAAAAATAGCAAAATTGAGACTAATATTAAAATAAATGTCTGTGTTATTATTCACAATAGTAAAAGCAGGAAACCAAACTAGCTGTCCACTAATGGTGGATTGAATAAAGAAAATGTGGTACACATACACCATGGAATACAACATAACCATTTAAAAACACAGAATTATGCTCTTTGCAGCAGCATGGATGCACTTGGAGGCTGTTATCCTAAGTGAACTGATGCAGAAACAGAAAACCAAATTCTGAGTAGTGTCACCTATATGTGAGACCTAAATCTTGGCCTCACATGGACATAAAGCTAGGAACAGTAGACACTGGGGACTGCAAAAGGAGGGAGGGAGAAAAGGGGCAAGGGCTGAAAAACTTCCTATTGGGTACTATGTTCACTATCTGGGTGACAAGATCAATAGAGCCCAAACTTAAGCACCATGCAATATAGCCTGTAACAAAGCTGCATAGGTACCCCCTGAGTCTAACGTAAAATGGAAATCAGAAAAACAATAATACACTCTATAGCACTGAGAATTCAAAGTCTGATGGAGTTGCTCTATTTTTTGACATGTGCATCTCATAATCATTTTAAACATTTGAGGCTGTTTTCCAAGGGGAATAGTTAATATGACCTTCACATTTTATAATATTAAAATATTAATAGCAAAATAATAGTGATAACATTAATATGCTCCTTCTCTTCTAAAGGATGCCACATGATTTTAACAACATTAAATCTTTCCCTTTTAACATAACCTTAACCCTGTTTTCTAAAAAATGTAGTATTTAAGAGTAATCTACCAAATAATGGTTATGATGCTACACCCCAATCACTCTGCTCTGTGTTTAGAAAGTGTGATGAAAAGGCAAAATAAAAGGTTTTGCAGAAAGCATTTCTAGAGGTTTCTAGATAGTTTTTATAGACTGTGAATATTGTTTGAACGCACTTGGGAAGCCAATTTACTTTCCTGAAATAAGGTAAATCGTTTTGATTTCTATATGCATGGGAGACCCTGAGATATCCAGTACCATGCAGACAGCATCTTCCTATTCTGCACAAAGTCTCCATGTCAATAAAGGTCACCGGGTTAAAGGACAATTGGAATTTATTTGCATAGTATGTTCACATCTACTTGATATGGGTTGCATTTCGCTATAACTGCAGCAGTCCTTCTTCTGGAATCAGGGACATGGTGTTCCAGGCAAACAGGAACTAATCAAGAGACCTAACTTCTAGACCCATCTCCAACACACATCAAGCTACCAACTATGAAAAATAAATTAGTCTTTGTGATACACTAGTTTTGCCATCTGGAAAATTAGAGCAAGACAAGTTATTTGATTTTCAATCTGTTCTCTGCGGAGCTTAAAGGATTCAGAGTGGTGATATGGGGGCCCTCACGTGGGAAGGGGAGACAGTGCTTCGATCTGATTTTTATACTGGAGTTTATCCAAAGATTTCTGAAGCTTGAAAAGAGTAGAAACTGGTGAAAATAACTGGATTAAGTGGCCTCTAAGATTTCTTCTGGCTCTCATCATCTATGAAATGTATTTCCATTCTCAGTACAGTCATTTCATAATATTAAGAAGCCTCAACCTGAATTTGATTTACTGTACCTATGTAGGGGCATGATGCTTTCTCTCTCTTTTTTTTTTTTTTTTTTCATAAATGCTTCATAGTAACATCTTCAAAAGCAGACCTCCTGTGACTTGTTACATAACGGATATTCATATGAGATTTGAATATATTTGACAGCGTTCATTTTTTAAAAAGTTAATTTTAAATAAAGGGATATCTTTCACCATATGTCCTATAATTATCCTTGAAAAAATGTTATAACATATGTCACTTTAATTTGCCACTTCTGTTAGTCTTCAAATTTTTTTCCAGATGAGCTTTGTTTTGGAGTGATGAATTTTTGTTCTTAAAATATTCCATTGGGAAAGCACTCTAAAACATGAGGACAGTTTAAACATTTTTTTACAACTGACTAAATATAAAATTATAAATCTAAAAGCATTTGTGCATTTAGAGTATCAAGAGTTCCTAGAAAAAATGAGTTATGTAATATCCACATTTCTTATTTTTTGCGGTTACTAAAAAAATTTGCTTTGGTGTTTGACATCTAATGTATGTCATTTTTAGAGTACAAGTTATTTGTACTAACATGTGTGCCTTTTGAATAGTTTAGCACATGTTCAGATCTTCAGATTTTCAGATATAAAAACTCACTTTGCCTAAAAATATTAAAAAGTTAAAAAAAATAAACTATAGAGACACATCGATGTCCACTGAAATTAATGTGAGTAGTTTAAAGTTTTAAGGCTAAAAAATAAAATTCAGAGTTTGAAAAGTCACCATCTCGTCTCACAGCAAGCTCCTCCTCCTGCGTTCACCCCATTCTCCTGCCTCAGCCTCCCCAGTAGCTGGGACTACAGGGGCCCGCCACCACGCCCGGCTTATTTTTTGTATTTTTAGTAGAGACGGGGTTTCACCATGCTAGCCAGGATGCTCTGGATCTCCTGACCTCGTAATCCTCCCGCCTCGGCCTCCCAAAGTATTGGGATTACAGGAGTGAGCCACCGTGCACAGAGGTTGAATCTCTCTGGTAAATTAATGATAATCCCTGGAATCTCTGGAAGTTTCTGTTCAGTTCTAATCCATAGACCTTGTGATTACTAAATATCCACAATTAGAAGAAAGGCTAATGAATATTTCTGAGGTGGACATCGCATTGTGTCAATGTTTGTATTCATATAAATATCATTTGACTATGCATATCTATAGTATACACCGACACGACACGCACGTGTGTGTGTGTATGCATATATATGCTTATAT
>NW_012101388.1:1923299-1935409 GCF_000951045.1 Mandrillus leucophaeus | reverse complement strand
TTTGGTGTTTGACATCTAATGTATGTCATTTTTAGAGTACAAGTTATTTGTACTAACATGTGTGCCTTTTGAATAGTTTAGCACATGTTCAGATCTTCAGATTTTCAGATATAAAAACTCACTTTGCCTAAAAATATTAAAAAGTTAAAAAAAATAAACTAGAGAGACACATCGATGTCCATTGAAATTAATGTGAGTTGTTTAAAGTTTTAAGGCTAAAAAATAAAATTCAGAGTTTGAAAAGTCACCATCTCGTCTCACAGCAAGCTCCTCCTCCTGCGTTCACGCCATTCTCCTGCCTCAGCCTCCCCAGTAGCTGGGACTACAGGGGCCCGCCACCACGCCCGGCTTATTTTTTGTATTTTTAGTAGAGACGGGGTTTCACCATGCTAGCCAGGATGCTCTGGATCTCCTGACCTCGTAATCCTCCCGCCTCGGCCTCCCAAAGTATTGGGATTACAGGAGTGAGCCACCGTGCACAGAGGTTGAATCTCTCTGGTAAATTAATGATAATCCCTGGAATCTCTGAAAGTTTCTGTTCAGTTCTAATCCATAGACCTTGTGATTACTAAATATCCACAATTAGAAGAAAGGCTAATGAATATTTCTGAGGTGGACATCACATTGTGTCAATGTTTGTATTCATATAAATATCATTTGACTATGCATATCTATAGTATACACCGACACGACACGCACGTGTGTGTGTGTATGCATATATATGCTTATATACTTGTACTTTGAAATTGAATTAAGTTGTGATTTTTGCATTCTCTCTGCCCCTGTTCTGTTTCCTGAAGCTGAGAGGGATCATTCTTATTTACCCTGATGGCTTCCTCCCTCAAGGACCCGAGTCTCTGTGTGTCTTTGCATGGAGGTTTTCTTCAGCCTCCCCGGGAGCTCTTCCAGTCTTCCCTCAGGAGAGCTCAGAAGTTCCTGGGATTTTACATTCCCCAAGAGCAGCCATCAACCAATTAAGACCATGATTTCATGGGAAATTTTAAGGCACTGCTACACTAGGTTACTCAGAGCTTACCAGTTAAAGGCTAGTTGACCTCAGTGGCAGCCTGTTCTAGTGAGTGTACCCTTTATTGACTTTTCTTCCTTCTCTTTTTCATTCTCCCTTCTCCCTCATTTTTGCCTTCTGGAATATCTACTAAATAAACTACGGGCATTCAGATCCTGTCTCAGGAACTCCTTTAGGTGAGCATAACCTAAGAAACCAATTTTATGAAATTACCGACAGTCTTCCAAATAGTACTTTATGTTGGTGTAGTGGCCATTGCTTTTTGCAAATGTCACTTGAAGTGGAATCTAGGGACTTTCTCTTGTCTCACTTTTACAGAAATGCCAGAAGACTCTATAGCTGGCAACACATTCTCAATGACTAAATACAATCTGTTATCTATGTAAAAAACAAAACAAAACAAAAACAAACAAAAAAAACCCTGAGAACCAGGAAATAGAAATTTACGTGGTATTCAAGGGCAAATACTAATCAGTAACTGAGCAAGTATCCACATTTTTTTTCCCAAAAGAAATTTGTCTAGGACTTTGAATCTGTTTTTATTGTAGATATTCTTTTTTTTTATAGAGAGACAAACAAATAAGCAGAAAATACTGCTTAGTCTTCAAAAAATATCATTTAATGAAAACACAGGTCAATTCATGTGACAGAACCCATGTAACTCTACATTGCTGTCCCCAAAGCTAAAACATTGGTAGCAGTAAACTCTTCATCAAATTCGCTTTGAGTAATAACATTCTTTTATTAATTAATTGCCAGTTTTAACTGGTTTTTTGGCCTACTATGTCACAGCAAGTTTGAATAAGTCTAATGTTCAAAAATCTATCCTCTGTAAACATAACCACTCCTTTTAAGATATACATGAAGATAAATTTGCTTCAGGGTATGTTTTTCAATCACTCCTAGGGAAAAAATATCAAACTCCAGAGGCATATTCTCAAAGTGTATATATCAGAGGTCCCCAATCCTTTTGGCACCAGGGACTGGTTTTCATGGAAGACAACTTTTCTTTGTCTTTATTATTATTATTATTATTACACTTTTAAGTTCTGGGATACATGTGCAGAATGTGCAGTTTTGTTACATAGGTATACACATGCCATGGTGGTTTGCTGCACCCATCAACCCATCACCTACATTAGGTATTTTTCCTAATGCTATCCCTCCCCTAACCCCCAACTCCCCACAGGCCCCAGTTTGTGATGTTTCCCTTCCTGTGTCTATGTGTTCTCATTGTTCAACTCCCACTTATGAGTGAGAACATGTGGTGTTTGGTTTTCTGATCTGGTGATAGTTTGCTGAGAATGCTGTTTTCCAGCTTCATCCATGTACCTGCAAAAGACATGAACTCATCCTCTTTTATGGCTGCATAGTATTCCATGGTGTATATGTGCCACATTTACTTAATCCAGTCTATCACTGATACCATTTGGGTTGGTTCCAAATCTTTGCTATTGTGAACAGTGCTGCAATAAACGTAGGTGTGCATGTGTCTTTATTGGAGAATGATTTACAATCCTTTGGGTATATGACCAGTAATGGGGTGATTGGTCAAATGGTATTTCTAATTCTACATCCTTGAGGAATCGCCACACTGTCTTCCACAATGGTTGAACTAATTTACACTCCCACCAGCAGTGTAAAAGTGTTCCTATTTGTCCACATCCTCTCTAGCATCTGTTGTTTCCTGACTTTTTAACGATCACCATTCTAATTGGGATGAGATGGTATCTCATTGTGGTTTTGATTTGCATTTCTCTAATGACCAGTGATATGATCATTTTTTCATATGTCTGTTGGCTGCATAAATGGAAAGACAGTTTTTCTATGGACTGGGTTTGGGGGGATGGTTTTGGGGTGAAACTGTTCTTCAGATCATCAGGCATTAGATTCTCATAGGGAGCATGCAACCTAGAGCCCTCACATGCACAGTTCATAATAGGGTTCATACGCTTATGAGAATCTAATGTCACCGCCAATCTGACAGTAGGCGGAGCACGGGCAGCAATACTGGTTCGCTGCTCACCTCCTGCGTAGCCCAGTTTCAAACAGGCCATGGACCAATGCCAGTCCATGGCCCAGGGATTGGGGACTCCTAGTATGCATATGTGGAATCATAAACATTAATGAATTAAGGAGTGCCTGCTGATGCTAGTCACCATTTATATAATCCCATTTTAATACTAGTGCAGTATCCTCCAATAAGGGGAAAATTGCTAAAAATAGGGAAGTTTTGAAGCAAAAAGTTGGGTCAATATAAAGAATAGGGTAAGACACACACAAACACACAAATACACATATGCACAAAATTCTGGGTTGTTTGGCGTTATGAATAAAGCTCTTATAGACATTCATGTATAATAAGTATACAACTTTCTCTTTCTACAAGTGGAACTGTTGGTATGTAAGTGTGTATTTCAATTCAAAAGGAATTGTCAGGGTCATGTTCTAAATAGTTGCACCATTTTACACTCCTACTAGTATCCTTCGATGATTTTTCTTCACATCCTTGAAGTCTTTATCACTGCAACCATTCTGGTAGGTAATAATATTTCATTGTGGTTTTAATGTACATATTACTATGAATATTAATCGAGTATATTTGGGGGCCCTTTATATAGCCAACTTTTAAAAATACAGTTGTTGGACGGGTGTGGTGCCTCACGCCTGTAATCCCAGCACTTTGGGAGCCCAAGGCAGGCGGAACATGAGGTCAAAAGATGGAGACCATCCTGGGCAACATGTTGAAACCCCGTCTCTACTAAAAATACAAAAATTAGCTGAGGATGGTGGTGTGCGCCTGTAATCCCAGCTACTCAGGAGGCTGAGGCAGGAGAATTGCTTGAACCCAGGAGGCAGAGGTTGCAGTGAGCTGAGATTGTGTCCCTGCACCCTAGCCGGGTGACAGAGTAAGACTGCATCCCCGACCCCCAAAAAAATACTGTTATCAATCTTTTATTATTGAGTTGTTGTAATTCTTTACATATCTTAGAAATAAATGCTTTGTAAATATGTATTTTATGAATATTTTTGCACTGGCTATTCATTTTCTCCTTCATGGTACCTGATGATTATGTCTTAAAGTTTTGAAAAGGCCAATTTACCCACTGTTTGGAGACTTTTCCCCATGGGTCATGCATTTCTGAACATCAGTGAAGTTTGCAAAGCTACTCTGATGCACGATGTAGCATTGTTCATATTCTAGGAGAGTAAAAAACATGGTAATAATGTCTCCCTCCCCTCCCCAGATAAATTTTACAAGGTAATAAAGAAAATGTCTTCTTTCAGATTAGGGGGAAGATTTGTTTCCTGACTAGGATAATAAAGTTAGTAGCTGTCTCCAGAGGGCGTAGTGATAGGTTTGCCAGCCCCTCTCTGAAAGATTGAGTGGGTTCCGAGGTAGAGTGGTCCTTAGCTACAAAACAGACTCTGTTCACCTGGAGCCACCTCTATGACAACTCTCTGGAACTTGGCTGTATGAGGAACTGATGTGAACCTGAAATTCACGCCGCCGGTTCTGCTGAGAGTAATAAACTGTCTAAATCCATCTGGGCTCACTGTTGCCCTACTGACCAAATCTGTGGAAATCCGGCAAGTTAACCTAGCTGATGCGGCAGTCACTGCTGCTTAGGAAGTGTTTGACTCTATAGCAACATTTTTTTTTTCTTTTATAGTTATTGCTTTCTATGTCCTATCTAAGAAAACATTTGCGTACCCCCGTGTTATGAAGACATCTCAAGAAATCGTCAAATGTTTCTTTGGCTTCATATTTTGGCGTTTACATTGAAAGACTTAACCATTTAGAATTAAATTTTTGCTGTAATTACAGACAGGTTTGGAGCTTTAGTTATTAAATTGGATATTCAATTTTATCAGCAATATTTGTTAAAAGAAAAAAGATTACCACTGATTTGCTTAAATACTTTCCTTGAATACCGTGAGCTTTTATTTATCTGTATTTGTGAAGAATACTTTAGCTGTATGTGGAATTCTGGGGTGATTTTCTTGTAGTATTTTAATGATATAATCCCACTCCATCTTTTCTAAGGAGAAGTCAAGGATAAACATTTTGTTATATTTCGTGTGCTTGTTGGTTTTCTTTAGCTGCTTTGAAAATTATCTTCTTTATCATTGGTTTTAAATAGTTACCTTCCCTACATTGTTTCTATCTGTGTGTGTGCGTGTGCGTGTGAGTGTGTGTGTGCGCACACTCACAGCCTTGTGTGTGTTTTGTAATTTTTAACACTGGATTCACTAAATTTAATTTGTGAATGCATGTCCTTCAACAATTTGAAGAAATTTTCAGCCATTCAGTTTTCCTTTTTTTCTGTCTCATATTATCCTTTTTCTTCTTCTGGAACTTTGATATTAACTCTAAGTTGTTTTTCAACTTTTTCTCCCAATCTTTTTAATGTCTACTTTTCAGATTGGATGATTTTGATTGGTCTATCTGCAAGTTTATGGACGTTTTATTCTGTATTTCCAACCAGGTGGTAACCCCATTTAAACATTTTTTGTTGTTGTTTCAAATACTGTGATTTTCAGCTCTAGAGCTTTCAATTTTTTCTTAGTTTCTATTTTCTACACATACTCTCTTTTGAGGATATTTTTCTTTACGTCCTTGAAAGTAAATATTGCTGCTCTAAAATTTTCATCTGCTGATTCTAAGTTGGGATCAGGTAAGTGTTAATCTTAATTTATTTCTCTTTGTTTTGAGTATACATGAAATGAAGCTTCCTATTTCTTTTCATGCCAGGTAATTTTCGAATGCATTCTGTATATTGTGAATGATATACTGGGTAGATTTCAGATACCATTATATTCTTTTGAAGTGTACTGATTTGATTAATTGATTGATTTTTAAAGTTTTAATAGGGAGTCACTTTAGCTGAACTCAAACTTCAGTCTCAGTCCCTTCTGTGGTGGGAAGCAGGTAAAACTTCTGTTTACACATTTTGTTCCTAGTTTGGCTCCTTAGATTCTGCTACACACCTGAATAATTTAGGGGTCATGCAGAGATTTGGGCAGAGCTTGTTTTCAAAATGTGAAGGTATTCCTCCATGCATTTATCCTATCCCAGATGTTTACTGTTACACTCTAGCTCCTGTGTTCACCCTGAAGTCTGCATTCTGACTTTCAAAGATAGTAGGCCTATCAGTTTCTACCTAATTTTGGGTCTTCCCTCAAGCAGGAAGCCATAAAAATTGAAAAATGACTTCCTACCTTTTTCTTAGTTTGAGTATTAACTTTTCTCAAGTTTACACCTCTTTTTGTCACTTTCTTATGCCTTTAAAAAGTTGTTTTTAAAATCTTTGTAGAATGTGTAGTTCTATACTCAAGTCATATCTGGGAAGATTGGTTTGGTAGGAGATATCTCCCTATTACTAGAAGTAGAATACTAATTTTCTTTTGATTGACCTGTTTAATCTTATTATTTTTAGCCAATAATAAAATCTACTAACTGATTTGGGTTTGATACTACTAAAGTCTTTGTTAATTCCCTGGGGAGATGTTAATAAAACTTCCTAATAAGTTTTAGCCTCCTGGCTTCCCTTCTATCCATTCACTTAACTCTCAATAACAATAGATCACTGAGCATGTTCTTATCAGTTTTATATTAACTCATTCACATGATTTTATTCATAGCTCTTTCCAGGAATAGAGAGTTGGTTTTTTTCCTGGCTCTGCTGACTCGTGTAAAGAGTTATATCAGTGATAAACGTCCTCTCCAATAGCTGTCTTTGCTATTATGTGACCTTTGCTCTGTCATTTTTCTAGTTTTGTTTAATAAGACTAGGATATCCTCTCCATTATTGACTTAATTGACTAATTTATGAATTATGCCCAATAATTCTTCAATCCTTACTCCCCATGCACATAATTTATTCCAGAAAAGTATTATATGAAATTTTCAATACTTTTCTAAGTTTTCAAAACTATTTTAAAAAATCCACCTAATTACTTATATTTATTGCATACCCAAGAAAAGGAATTTAAAAGTTTCTCCAGTGTATCTAAGATAATCATTCACTTTCATAAGAGATTTAGATTTTATAAATTTAGGAATACTTACAATGGTGTTAGCTATGAATTGCCACCTTAGTATAAAGACTATACCTGTAAGATGTTTGATGTGTTATAACAAAATTCACAGACTACATCAATGACTTTGCAATATATGAAAATCTATTAAAATCAATAACACTTTCGAAGTTTAGGAAAAGTAATTGTCTTCTAAATTCTCTAAATTCTCATGTTTTTAAAAATATTCTTTGAAGTTCTTACATATCAAGATAAAAACTGACTAAAAGCAAACAAAAATGAACAATTACACATTTTGATAACTGCCATAAGGACACTAGGAGATAGAACAAAACACAACAGGGTGCTTTAGTCAGACAGGGTGAAGAAATCCCACTGAGGTGTCTCTTTAAGTAAGAATAATTGGTGAGAAAAATTCAACCATGCAAAGAATGATCAGTGCATGAGGGCTGCAGGGAGGATTATTGGGAGCCAATAACACTGAAAACCACTTGTGGCTCATCATGTTATAAGTAATTTGTAAACGTACCCGTGCTTCTGGATTTCAGTGACAGAGAGTGGGAAAAAGTGAGGGAAAAAGGAATCAATTACATGAGCTGATTTTTAGGGTGGATAAGAGAGATCATAACAGGATTTGCAGGATAACATAAGAAAAGTATATTTTATTTTAACTAACAATAACTATTTGAATGATTATAAGTTGGGGAATGATATGATATGATTTCCATTTATAGAAGATCTTTCTCTATAATCCAAATGGGGAATGAACAGGAGAAGGGGCTCAAGTAAAGTGAGAGATGAGCAAGTTATTAATAGTTTTTGCAGTTTCAATTATGTGTTTTTTCCCACATCTGTGATTAGACAAGCCCATCCCATGTGGTCTATACCTGAAAGTCATACTTATTCCCCAAATCCTTAGCCCCTGGGTCCAAATGTGTTAAATTAAGCTTTTATCTCAGAGGATTTGGTAACCACAGTAACACTGGCTACAACATATCAGCTACCTGTGCTCTCTAAATGCCCTATTTTGTTAGAATTAAATTGGGATCTAACCATTTGTTGAGAATCAAGAGTCATGCTTTCTCATAGACTATTCTTTAAAAGGTGCTATTTTCTATAGCATGAATGTGAAACAGGGCTGGAGAATTTGATAGGGTTTTAAATACATGTAATAGTTACCAATGCTTTACAAGTACAATGTATTACATAAATAATATAACACCAGTTCAGGCTTGACCTGTCTTATCTTTCTCACACAGGGATGACAAACAATTTAGGGCTTCTCTTCTCAGCCTCAAAAGTTTATTTTGTAGCCCTTAACTCTGCTCCTGAGTGTTGTTGTTAAGAGAAAACAGTTTTTTATTCTGACAACTCCGAAATCCTTTGCATTTTCTACAAATGAGTGAAAGAAAGATATTGTGTAAAGGGATTTGATTTGTAACACAATAGCTGCTTTTCCTCAGCTAAAGTATAGAGCATGGAACAAATTTACATTAAATGTATGCTCTTATGAAGGAAGAAATAAGCATTTGGGTTTGAAATATGTCGAGCAACTATTTTTATGAAGGGAAAGTGATTTTCTTCAGCTGTGATTTTAGTTCCAACTAACAAAGGCTCACTCTAAGCACTCATTTTCTACTTCTGGATGTCTTGTTGGTTAAGCTTTAAATCTTCCACATTGTCCCTTTCTTCCCTAACAGGTAGATACCAGACAATGTTGCCTGTGCTGTTAAATTTTACAGCTCAGTGATAATAAAATACCACCGAAGCTATTTCATGCCCTTTTAGCAATGTAGATAGATTCAGAACAGAGAAACATATCTGGCCATGCAACACATCTAACTTATGCCCTCCTTTAATTGATGACAGATCTATTAGCTGAACAATACAGGCCTCAAAATGGATTTTGTGCATCCATCCCAGTTACTTTTTTTTTTTTGGCCTGTCAATGAAATGTTTGAAAGATATTGAAAGGTTAAACCACTGGTGGTCATGGTTAATAGGAAACATTTGAATAGCAGATGGTGGGATAAACCACAAATGCACAGCTTGAGTAGCTTCTTGAGCCCCAGGAGACAGAATAATAGACCCAAGCATAGCTGTGTCTCATTTACTAAAACACATGTTACCTTTCTTGCTCTCAAATAAAAAGGATTCTGGTAGCATGACTATGTCAACAGCAATAAAAGATCACTATAAATATGAAGATAGCACCATGGCTTCATTCTCACTGCTCTTCTATTTGTTTTGATGGTTGTCAGTGACCTTGCACTCCTTCTATGGCATTCGTGTTCAGACCAGGCAATACAGCTAGCAATACACTTTCTAGCAGTGAAATAAATTACTTGATATTTAAGGCCAGCTGCATAAGTCACCTTGCATGGCCCTATACTCTGACAGTTCACTCAGACCTTGGAGAGATTAGGCTGCTTTTTGCTGTAGTGAATTGAAACTCCAATTAAAATTGCTTTTACACAAGAAGAAAATGTAATAAATATAATATTGATTACTATGAATGGAAATCTATGGGTAGCGTCACCTTAACAGTTGACTTAATTAATGAATGTTTCAAGCTCTGTTTAATCACGTTTTTCTATCTCAGACCTCAGTCTTTCTGGTCTTAACCTCAGACCATCAAAACTGGCTGAAGAAATCCCAGGTGGCACATCTAAATGACAGAGAGTGCCTCTTCTTGTTTTTCTCAAAATTACCAGTGAAGAAAGATTTCAGAAGCCCAGAAGAAAACTTCTTACGTTTCGTTGATCCAAATTTAATCAAATTCTAAGTCAGAATGAATGCTCTTGGTGTGAGAAACACTGCACACCTATCAGCTTAAGCCTGATTCTTGAACAAGTCGGTGGTGAAGACCATGTTTTCTCTAATTAACTTAAAATTATTAAAGCTCATCCTTTCGTGGATTTTAGAACATTGAATACAGTATCAATGCCACCCTACCCCTGCCGTGCAAATGAGGATTTTTGATGTGGGTGAATGATTTGCAGGTATCAGTATGTAGAGTTTTCATTGATCATAGAGGAAGCAGGTAAAATGAAGTTCCCTCTTCTGGGTGATCCTCGCTTTGGGTTTGGCCTCTTCTGTTCCACGTGGCAGTGTGATACATTGGGTTGCCTCCTTCTCCTGCCACTGACAGTGTGAGAAGGTGTTGAATGTATCAGCAGTAGGCATGTAAATATGCCACATTTTATTCTAGACTCATTGCATGAAAACCTGCCTTCAGTTCTCATTTCTTGCCTTCTCCAACAAAGTAGTAAAATCCAGAGGAATAAAAATATGGTACCCTCTAAAAGACAGTTTCTAAATAAAATAAAATAAAACAGAAAAACATTGTCTGTTCCCAGTGTAGGTGAAAGGAGAACTTGCAATGTGATATACAATCCAGCACATATTGTCAAAATAATACATTATGCAGACTTTACCCAGCAATCCCATTATCAGGTATATATCCCCCAAAAATATAAGACACTCTACCATAAAGACACACATGCATGCATATTCTCACTGCAGCACTATTCACAACAGCAAAGCTATGGAATAAACCTAAATGTCCATCAACAGTAAACTGGAATACTACACAGCCATAAAAAAGAATGAGGACATTTTCTTTCCAGCAACATGAATGGAGCTGGAGGTCTTTATCCTAAGTGAACTAACATGGGAACAAAAAAGCCAAACACCACATGTTCTCACATGTAATTGAAAGTTAAACTTCGAGTACATATGAACACAAAGAAAGCAATAACAGACACTAGGGCCTACATGAGGTAGGGGGTGAAGATGGAAAAACTACCTGTTGAGTAATATCTTTATTACCCAGGTGATGAAATAATCCATACGCCAAACAGATTATCTGTGACACACAATTTACTTATACTGTAAACCTGCACATGTACCCCTGAACCTAAAATAAAAGTTTTTTAAAAAAAGAATTTGGTTAATCATCCTGACAATAAAGGTAAAATTGCCTTGATTATGGTGAGCATATGACCGTTATGAAATTGGTACATTGAAAGGTGAGGGATCTAGGGTCACAGCCTAATAGCTCTTTTCCCTAAAGCCATTTATAACTCTATTTATGTTAGTATATAAGCAATTACAGTCTCATTTATACTGATCTACTTTAAGTTGTAAAATGTCATTTCAGGTTGTAAAATACAAAACAATATATTCAATTTTATTAGTTCTAATATGGGGCACCTATTTACTTTTTTAAATATTAAGATATAATCTAACCAATCATTTTACAATGCTGAGTATTCAGCATAGATGGTCATGGATGGCACCTGTGTTTTCACTAACTATTCTAAAACAAGACAGATGAGTAACAAAAACTCATCGTCATAATTGGTTTTATTTTGCTAAGAATTCATAAGTTTAAATATTAGTTTGAACAGTTTCAGAGTCAAGGATAAATGTGTCAGAACAGAGTACTGAGTTTCCTTTAGATGAAAGATGAGTTTGAATGTCTGAAAACAAATGGCAATAGACATTGAAAGCAAGAGATAAATAATTGAATAGAGAACAATATATTACTATATCCAAAGCCTTATTTTTTATCTGAAAATATTTAGGTAGGCTTCTCCATATCTAACATGCTGTGAATCAATTATTGCAATCCTTATTTGAATAACATTTGACCCACTGTGAATTGGACCACAGAGGGTCTCTCAAGATCCTGTGTAAATAACTCGTGTCGCAAATTATCCCCAACATATCATGATTCTCTTTTAATGATTTCTCCTTAGAAAATGCATTTCAAATTTTGATAATTCATGAGTACCAAGATATGACCGATCATTAAATTTACTACCTTAATCAGGACTTGGGTTTTAATAGGAACATGAGAGTCTAAAATAATGCTGTCCAATAGAAAAATAATATGATCTACAAATGCAAGCCACATAGAGGATTGTAAATTTTGTAGTCACATTTTACATAGTAAAAGAAAAAGTAGTGATTAATTTTAGTAATATATTGTATTTAAACTGGTACATATTTTAATACATAATTAAAATTTTAAAAA
>NW_012101388.1:1918549-1922526 GCF_000951045.1 Mandrillus leucophaeus | reverse complement strand
ATAAGTCCTTTTAAACAGGACTTTGTAACTGCTGAAAAAACAAATGTAAAGATGTTTGAAAGAATTTAGGAGAAACACATGCTCTTTTAAAAAGTGTTAATGAGAAATTAAATAAAAATTGTTGCACCTAGGAAATAGCACTATGCTCTTAGGTCTACTTATCTTCTTTAGTGTTTTTAAAGTGGAAATAGAGACATTATCCCAATTAGGAAATTTTTAATTAAGAAGACATACATCATTTGGGGAAACTAAGCTAACCGATTTGTGATTTAACTTGAAGTATAGACTTTTTTTTTCCCCTGAAGTTCTGTGGCTTACAAAAAAGGTTGAGATAAAACTGGCTCAGTGTCTGAATTTTGTCTTGCAGTTTGTTCCCTGTATGCTGATCTAGAACTATAGACTCATTTGCAAGTATTTAGAATATTTGATTCAGGGTGGATTATTTTATTAACAAATAATGCAGATCATAACAAATCTGATATTATGGATTGTAAAATAACTGTAAATGACTAAAAGAACTGTCTTCAAATATATCCTTATTATTCTGTAAATATTCAGAGGTTTTATTGATATCTCACTTGAAAGCTGAGAAATAAATATTTGTTTAAAGTCAAACACATAATTTGTATTATTTTGATGATTAGTTCTCCTGGTTCCCAGTACAATGTTTCTTCACGGTTTAATACTAGACACCCAGATCACTGAAATCCGATCATTTTTTCAGTATTGGCATATTGTCATTAAATTATATCCTAAGGCTTGGTGACATGGAAGTGTAGATGAGCTCTAACATAAGGTCTTCCGGTTTCCCACCAGGTCATTTGCACTAAGTGTTCACGTAGACCCCACTACACAACAAGTGCCTAAGAAAAGAATTCTGCCTTGGTCTCATGAAATCTGAAGAAACTTGAATGCAATGGAATGAGATTGATTTTCCCTATAATAAATAAATATTAATATGTGTTTGAGTTACTAAGTGGCCATTTTTCTTATCAAAAATATTTTCAAAAGGAAAAGGAAGATAAGGAGAAGGGGGAAAAGAAGGATGAATTCTAGAAGACAAGGAGAAAAGATGGAGAGTGAGGAGAAGGAGGAAACAGTATGAGGGAGAAACTAAAGTTATAATTTGAGTCAATTGTAGGGAAATCGTTCAATTTCTATAGACACAGAAGTTTAATAATTTAGGCACACTACGGAAACACTGTGAATCTTATCAGAACAGAGATATTTATTGATGAACTAAAATAGCAGACTATTTTCCTCTGTTTTTCTATTGATAAGGTTCAAAGCTTTGAAAAACACTCAAAGTAACAATGTTCTTCATTTATCCATATCAAATTTGCAAATTATATATCTGCAGAAAGTATAGCAATTTTCCAAAGTTACAAAATTAAATCATGCAGATGTCTTGGCTTTAATGAAACAAGTAAAGCCAAGATGTTACAATTTTAATAATCCTAAGTAACTCTACTTTTTAAATCATTTTTATGCTCATAAACTTAAGGAATTAAAAAATCGGAAATTGCTATGTAGCAAAAAGTGTGAATAGGTTTATCTTTAAAACAATTTTCAGTTATTTGATTTGTTTATTTGTTTGTTTATTTATTTGTTTTGAGACGTAGTTACACTCTTGTTGCCCAGGCTGGAGTGCAGTGGCACCGTCTCAGCTCACTGAAACCTCCGCCTCCTGGGTTCAAGCGATTTTCCTGCCTCAGCCTCCCAAGTAGGTGGGATTATAGGTGCCTGCCACCACGCCCAGCTAAATTTTTGTATTTTTAGTAGAGACAGGGTTTCATCATGTTGGCCAGGTTGGTCTCAAACTCCTGACCTCAGGTGATCCATCCACCTCTGCCTCCCAAAGTGCTGAGATTACAGGCATGAGCCACCACACCCGGCCTCAGTCATTTTTAAATTTAAAAAATGTTGTTTTAAAAACTGCATGATGCATTATTGTTTACATTGAGGCATGAAGTCAATTTAATTTATTGCCAGAAAAATATTTTGAAGATTTTGTTTTTTGAAAAAGCACTATGACTTTTCAATTGGATTGAGTGCTCATAAAAATGTAAGACAATGCCCTAGATACGACATTTTCTACCATTTCTATTAAAATAAGCCAACTTAACTTATTGAGAATATTGTAGCTTTTTTTAACTTTCTAAATCTTGGGTATAAGGATCAACAGCAAACAGATAAAAACTGGTTGGAAAAATGAAATAGAAAATCATATTGGGAAGATTAATTCTTCAGGTAAGTACAGAAAACAAAGTTCTATTGCTTGTCAGAGTCACTCTGTGACTAGAGATTTACGGACTCAACTACTACATTTCTCTCTGCATACTTATATTGAATGTATGAGTTTACATTTTTTAGTACTTGAGATAGATGATTGATTGATAGACAGACAGATAGATAGATAGATAGATTTGTCCAGATATCTAGATAGGTTTGTAGATAGACAGACAGACAGACAGACAGACAGATAGATAGATAGATAGATAGATAGATAGATAGATAGATAGATAGGCAGGCAGGTTTGGAGAAAGATAGATTTGTCTATCTATCTATCTAGATAGATAGACAAATCTATCTATCTATCTATCTATCTACCTATCACAAGCCCTAAAAAAGATAGATTTTTCTATCTATCTCTCTACTTTATCTATCTATCTATCTATCTATCTATCTATCTATCTATCTATCAATCATCTGTCTATCTGCTACTTTACTCTTATTTCTTCCTTGTATTTTCTTCAAATAATCAAATTAACTTGCTGCTGGTATTATCCTAATTTTATAGATCAGGAAACTGAGACTCAGGAAGGAAACACAAATTTCCCAAGTTCACAGAGTTAGTATCTGTTAATTCTTGTCCAACTGACTGTAACTCCAGTGTCCAAGCTGTTAAATGTCTTGCTAAATTTCCTCTCTACTTCTTATAAATCTTAATCATGATTAATTCTCTGGAAAATGTATGTTGCTTATAACTAAAAATATATACATTAGAATAATGATGGATTGTACATATTAATCACCACAGG
Organism: Mandrillus leucophaeus; assembly: GCF_000951045.1. Classification (NCBI taxonomy): domain Eukaryota; kingdom Metazoa; phylum Chordata; class Mammalia; order Primates; family Cercopithecidae; genus Mandrillus; species Mandrillus leucophaeus. The sequence goes on along the minus strand of NW_012101388.1, from coordinate 1,919,485 downwards.
TGAAAAAGTGACTTATTTGGAAATAACTTGTCATATCCTTTGACATACTAAGAATATCATAACTTTTTCCTCACTTGAATAGCAAACTGAAATAAAGTTTTCATTGTCATGTTAAGTATGGTATAATCAGACTTAAAAAATAATACTAAAGCTTGTCCTTTTAGAATATAGATATATAAATAATGTCAGAATCACAATCATTACTTTTAGTGTTATGGTGTATTCAAAATGTTAAACTGAATTGAGTTAATCAACATTAAAAAAATTTTACTTTTTTCCAAAGGATACTTGGCTACTTTTGACTTGCTTTACGTATGGCTTTGCCAAATCTTTGTACCCTCCTTTGATTACTTTTGGGATAGCAGTGACAACAAATATGTTTTTTTTTTTCTTTTGAACAATGCCTTGGAATTTTGCTTTTGAGGAATTGACAGTTTCTAAATGAAACATATTGTATTGAGGAATTACACAGAATTTCAAAGTAAGCAGAATAGAGCTTAAAGCTTCCTATTTGCAAGGTTGTGTTATTGTGAATGAGAGAAAATAACAAGGGTTTACTATTCTTTCCTTCCTGAACTGGCTGTAGAAGTTAAAATGAACTCCTCATTATCTAAGTAGAATGTGGCACTGTGTTAGTGGTCAAATGTGATGATAACACGGGAAAATAAAACCACAACCTTTTTTACTTTTCATTAAAATTATTATTTTATTTTTTACAATGATAGTGAAAACAGTACCTTTAGAATAAGCCTTCTTAAGAAAAAAATAGAAATAAAACTATTGAACTGACCAAGTACTTATCAACAGTGGAAGGGGATCAACTTGAAATCACTGCACATCGTTTCATATCAATTTTGCTTGACATAACTCTTCAATATTCGGGGTGGGGGGTCCCAAATCTTTGTTTCGTAATCAGTGATGTTCAGTTGTCAGCTT
>NW_012101388.1:1899008-1914264 GCF_000951045.1 Mandrillus leucophaeus | reverse complement strand
AAAAAAAAAAAATGTAAAGTAAAATGGAGAAAGTATCCCCGACATTCAACTGACTCTCATGATAATTGCCATCTGTGTAGCTCCTCGGAAACAAACATAATAGAATTTAAAAGGGACAGAAAAAGAAAGGCAGAGGAGGATGCTCTCATTGGATGGTAACCTTTTTACTTTTTAAGACAACTATGGATTTCTCATTTCTTAAAATATCTCTCCATTAAATAAAGAAATTCAGCAATAAATATTTTTGAGCATTTCTTTGAGCAGAAAATATAAGCCAGTTTTGTGGCAGATGTTGAGATTACAAAAATGAATATGATGTGGTCTAAATATTGGCATTGCTTAATCTTGGTACAACACAAGTAATTGCTAAGGTCACGTCTTGTAGATTAGACATCTGTGTATATGTGGTGAGCCAAAGGCTTGCAAAGTCCAAGTTATGTGCAAGTTACGTTGCAAATGAAATTCTCACCAATGACATCATTGTTTTGAATAGTGTCACCATTACCAAGATGCCACCATTTCTTGGAAGGAATTAAGCAGCACGTCCATGGTCATTTCTTTGCTCTGAACATTTCAAAGAAAGAAATAAGCCAGGAGACCTGATCTAATTCCCTGGGGAGCATAATAATAACAGGCCACCTGATGAACAAGTGCTAGAGATTTTGTTAGCAGAAGAGTTGTTATCTATTCAATGCTTTTAACAGTATATTCCTTGTTCTTATAGACTGTTATGGTAAACAAGTTACTAACCTATCATTTATATGACCTGACTCCAAGGAAAGTATCCTATCAATCATCTATGCCAATATGTGAATACAAAATGAAGATGTTTAATGAACTGAATGACTTTTTGGTATGTAAGTGAGGGGATTATACTACTAACTAGAAATGGCACGTATTGTCTTGGGCAAATGCACATCAGGTATGTAAAGATTGTATTTCCATTGGTCTATATGTAGACCAATGTAGAAACGGGTAAACAACACTTGTGGAAAATTAGAAAAGATGGAAATGTTTTAATTTCAAGTTTAAAATGTACTTAAAGTCATGTGAAATCTGTCAAGGTAGTTAGGAGTTATTGGGACAGGATTCAGGGTAGGATGGAGGCATAGGGAGTGAGCCCAGTAATAAGTCAGTTTTCTTTTAAAAGCACCACAAATCTCAGAGCAGGCACTTGAAAAGCTCAGAGTCAAAGTGAAGGGGTGACCTGCCCCTCCACACCTGTGGGTGTTTCTCATTAGGTGGAACGAGAGACTTGAGAAAATAAATGAGACACAGAGACAAAGTATAGGGAAAGAGAAAGTGGGCCCAGAGGACCGCCGCTCAGCTTACAGAGGACCCACGCAGGCACTGGTATCTGAGTTCCCTTAGTATTTATTGATAATTATCTTTACCATCTTAAAGATAAGGGAGTGGCAGGACAATAGGATCATTGTAGGGAGGAAATCGGCAGTAAGACATATGAACAAAAACCTCTGTGACATGAATAAGTTTAAAGGAAAATGCTGTGCCTTGAGATGCATATGCAAACATCTCCATAAACCTTTTAGCATTATTTCAGCCTATCGCATGGGGAGAAACCTTGGACAATACCTAGCTTTCCTAGGCAGAGGTCCCTGTGACCTTTGGCCGTGTACCTGTCCCTGGGTAGTTGAAATTAAGAGAATGGTGATGACTTTTAACCAGCAAGCTGCCTTCAGGCACTTGTTTAACAAAGACACATCCTGCACAGCCCAAAATCTATTAAACCCTGAGTCACCGCAGCACATGTCTCTTGCAAGGACAAGATTGGGGGTAGGGTCACAGATTAACAGCATCTCAAATACAGAACAAAATGGTGTTTCTTATGTCTACTTCTTTCTATATAGACACAGTAACAGGCTGATCTCTCTTTCTTTTCCCTACACAAAGGATAAGAACTAAAGTTATGGCAGCCTCGCAGTGTTAGTGGGACAATAATCAGAGGCCAAGACTGAGACAAATGTCTGAATAAACTCTATTAATTTGGATGACATTCTGAAATACTGCATCATAGAAGTAATTTAAGCTGGAAACAAATGTGAACTATGAAAGACCTTAGAACACATTTGAATCATTTCCTTGAAACCAATTTACTTTGAAATGCATCAAAATATAAAATTCATCGATAGGTATATATATGTGAATAGATATGTATGTGGAAAAGTAAATGCGGTAAACCTAACAATGACAGAATCTATGTAGTAGAAGTGTGGTTGTTCGCTATAAATCGATTTCATTTTCTTTCTTTAAAGATTTTCATACTAAAATATTGTGAAAATGTGGATGGAATTAAGACTTTCCATGGCCAAAAATTATACTATACTATGATATTATCAGTACACATACATTAAATAAAATATTAGAGAATATGGGATCTTCTCAAAAAGGCAGATCTTTCTAGGTAGAAGCTAAAAGATGTATGAAGAAATGATGAGCAAGAAAAACAAACAGTAGGTATAAATAAATGTTGATTCCACATAACAACAATAATAAAGACATATGTCAAGTGTATGTATTGTTATATAATGTATACTATTTAAAATAAATAGAATGGTCCCAACAATATTAAAATCATAATTTTTTAAATCATGGAGTAATTTATGAGAACTCTATTAATAGTAAAGAGAGTGGACCAATTTCAATTCATTACAACAAATAAAATAAATATAATCAATTCAAAAGAAGATAAAAAAGTAAGAAAAAAGGGAAAGAGTATATGAATAGAAATGACTTTTTAAAGTCATTAAATTATGTATCTAAATGTAAATAACATGCTCTACACTCAAATTGCATATAAAGATTGTAAAACTGTATAAAATTTTCTCAATTATTTGTCATTTACAAAGGAAATGTCTAAAATACAAAGATATATTAGTAAAACTGAATGGATAAGCATAAACTATGCAGACACTATTATTAATATGAAAATATTAATGTCAAAATAGACTTCAAACCAAAAAGCATTACTAGTGATAAATAGACATTGTATTATGCTAAAAAATTTACTTAATTAAGAAATTATAAAGTTTTATAATTGTACAAAACTGACATAAGCAAACCAATCATTTTTGCAGGATTATTCAAACTATCTCAAAAACTCATAAACAAGGACACCAAAATCAGTAAAGATAAAATAATGATTAGGGCATCACAATAAGTAAAATTAATGATGAAGATATTGCACTCCTTAAACTGCAGAGAGTACTTTCTTTTCAAGTACGCACTAGACATTTACAAAAGTTGACCATATATTGTGCCACAGAGCAAATCTTAATAATTTTTAATGTTGGAAATCACACACATCATCTTATCTTACTAAAAAATCAATTAAACTAAAAATTAATAAAAATGAAAACTAGAAAGTCCTTATGTTGAATATTGAATAATGCACTTCTAAATTACTCATAGAACAAATAAGAAATTATAATTTTAAATATAAATATATTAATTACCTAAAAGAAAATGACAAATTTAAAAATATGCAATGTTTTATTGTCACAATTGGCTGGTAGTTATATGAATGTTCCCTTTGTGACAAACTATTGAACGACAGATGTTTATTTTGTGTGATTGTCTGTATCTAGAATATATTTTTACAATGCTTAAGGAGAGGCGCATTACTCTGGTACTTTGGCCACAGAAAGTAAGATAAGATAATTCAATATATCCATGAAAAATATAATGGTTTGAAGTGGAGAAAAAATATTATTGGGTATGATACCTTTTTAAATATGTTTTATAATTTTGTCTAAGCTAAAAGGATATTTACCTTTATGTTCTAATTGTTTATAAAATTATGAAGAACTATCTCCTTTGGTAACATATACACATAAATAACAATAGTGGTTACTCCACAGATTCTGGAACCTAAATTCACATTCCAGATTCACCAAGCACTACTCCTGTACCTTTAAGGAGTAATCGTGATGTGTCTCAGTTTTCTAATCTGTAAAATAACAATAATATAATAATAGTAATCTCTTGTGCTATGTGAGTAGATACACTTAAAATGACTAAAACAGCTCCTGGCCTATAGTAATTGCTCAATAATGGTTAGCTATGTTTTCTTCTCTATAATACTGTTTGCAATGCAATTTTTATATAAGAATAGTGTAATGCCCAGACCATTTGTTCCCCAAAGAAGACCACCAGAGTCCAGAGTCAAAGCCAAGCGGCAAGGATCTTTTACTGCAAGTTCAAACTTGGTCCCTCCCTTCCACAGCATACAAGAGGGCCTCGAACAATGCGAGTGCTTGCTTTTTATAGCCCGATGTAAACAGGATATGTAAAGTTACAGGGGAACAAGGGAATTCTTTTGGTTACAACATTACAATTGGTTAACATTATACATTTAGCATTTTTTATTGGTTCCCGCTGTGCCCTTATCGGAGATTTCCCAGGTGGTGTTTTTCTAAAGTTAAGAGAGATATGGAGGAATGTGTTTGTGCTGGGCTCAGGAAGTTGAGAGTGATATATGGTGGGTTGTGTTTGTGCTGGGCTCAGGAAGTTGGGAGATATATGGAGGAATGTGTTTGTGCTGGGCTCAGGGAGTTGGGAGATATATGGAGGAATGTGCCTGGTTTCTTTCAATAGTCCTTTACAAATCAGAAAGTTACCTGTGACTATAAAATTTGACCACAAAGAATCTGGTATTCTTAATTAAATAAAAACTATGCAGTTGGGTTAACTGCTTTTATTCAGTTAATTTATTTCTGCTTAAATTTCCAATGTTGTTCATTAGAATATGAACAACTTCTCTTTGAAAATTCTAAGGATTAAACAGCTATGCTTTTTTTCAAATGAAATATCAGCCTTTACAACACACATATTACAATTTTCATTATTACAATTTAATTGAAAATATTTTCCTTAGAGGGAAAGTCTGTTGGTACCTTGTTGATAATTTTATTTTTTAAAATCAGTACTCTCAGTACCTCATTTACAAATAAACTCTATGACACATTATTTCTTAACTGAGGTAGTGTTTTTTGTTACTACATAAAACAAATTACCACAAATTTATTAGCTTAAACAATACCCATTTATTGGCTCACGGTATGGTAGGTCAGAAATCTGGCATCGTGCGTTGGTTCTCTGCTTAGGGCATTACAAGGCTGAAAGCAAGGTGTTTGTTGGGCTGAGTTCTTATCTGGAAGATCCGCAAAGAAATATCTGAGCTCATGCAGTTTGTTGGTAGAAGTCAGTTACTTGCTGTTGTTAAACTGAAATTTCCATTTCCTTGCTGACTGTAAGTTGGGAGTCACCATTGCTCTTAGAAGCCACCTGTACTCCTTCTTTGGTGGAGCCCTCAACACCAGCAAATGAATGTCAAGTCCTTCGACTCTGAATCTCTCTCACTTCGCCTTCTATCATCAGCCCAATAAAGCACTCTGCTTTTAATGGTTCATAGGATTGGATCAGGCCCACTTGATCAACTGATCAACTGTGCCATATAATGTAACCTAATCACCACAGTGATATCCCATCATTTACAGTACTTGGGATTAGGATATGGCATTTTAGAATGAGAGTCATGCTTTTTCGAATTTTGTGTTTCACTGATGATGTTATGGCTGGCTAAAAAGGGTTCCTTTTGCAAATCTCTATCTACTCAAGGTGAGGACCATGAATCTTATTCCATAGTTCTAGAGATAAATTCTTTGGGATTTCTAGATGCTTTAACTACAGATACTTCAAAGATAGCAATGAAAATGACAGGGTCTAAGGATTTTCTGGTAAGCCATCCTGTTCAGCAGTGGAACAGATTAAGTTTTGATGTCATAAACTTGTTACTACAGAACTTATTTTGCTGATAGAAAATGACCGCCTAGCTTGGATATAATGTGTAACATGTCTGCCATAGGGAGGAAGACTAGACAAAGAACTCCTTGTTCCCTCCCAACTCTGGTATTCTATAAGTCAAAGACTTTAAGAGTGACTTTTAAATGTAATTTTTTGTGTTTCTAATATTAACCTTGAAACGTTAGTTTTTTTAAAAAAAAAAGATTCTAAGAGAAAGCATAAATATTATCTAAATTTCTTACATTTTACATATGTGAAAACAAAAGTTCCAATAAATTAAATGACTTTTTCATCTTTGTCAAGAACAGAATTTTGGCCCTAAGCTAGATATTATGGTGCCAACTACATAAGTCTCTGAATACATTTGGCTTCTTCTCAGCCAAATATAAGCATAGGGAAAAATGTCAGGATAAATAAGGCCTAATGTTAAACTGGAGTTTTTCATTCTCTCTGCAATCTTCATGGATGAAAATGATTTTGATAAGTTGTTGAGGCAGCAGTTTCATGTCTATTCTGAGTGCAAAGAGACTGAAAGAGGACAAGAACTTTCAAGGAGAGATCAATACGGAAATTCCCTACTGAATGAATATAAATGAGTTAATTTGATAGAAGACATATTAATTTTTACTAGAGACATTCCTGGATGAAAGCAGAAATCCTATGAAATGTACTATAAATTACTTGGAATTTTGTAATTTTTTAAAATGATGAAATTGTTGGAGAAAACAGATAATGTAAGCAGAAGGCATGAAGTGGCATTTAGAATATTTGGCAGTATGAACTTGAAGGGAAAGTCTTCATGAATATTCTTTCCAATTTGTCACAAAGGCAAACGGACACTGATTCCAGAATAGTAGATATTAAAAGAAAACAAAGTTAACTGTCTGGGTAGGATAGACTTATGAATATTAATTTAATTCAATAAGCCTTTATAAGACCCTGGTGTGCATACATCCTCAAATTAGGTACTAGGTGATTAAAATAACAATAATAATAATATTAGCTTTTGACCTAGTAGAAGAGGGGGCAATTTTTTAGCTAACTAGAAAGCACGCCAGATTATAATAAATTCTGCAATTGTAAATATAAATAAAATATGATGGGATCACAAAGGAGAGAGTAACTAAATTGGCCAAGCAAAATTAGTAAAGGATTCCAAAAAGTAGCAAATTTGGGCTGTTTGTCAAAAAATTTCATTGGGCTAAATTGAGTGGAAAGAAATGCCAGTTAGACGGACTAGAAGAAAACAGGATGAAATAGCATTAGCAAACTAACTGAGTCTCCCAAGTGCATGCTGGGCCAGAGAGGAATGAAACACTAGAAGATCAGATCAGCGAAGTATTTTAAACACTAAGTAGAAAGGATCTTGAATATTGAATAAATTAAATAATCTTCTCTGTTAATAGAAAATCTGACTTTTTTAACATAAGAGTTGTCAAATGATGCTGTCTTAAATGTAATAATGGTGATAATATTTTTTGTAAACATTTGGAGGATAGGAATATAGAGAATGTAGAATGTGAAGACATGGAGATCTGTCGGGGAATTATTACAGATACTCAAGTGGCTTATCATAGGGAATTCATATCAAATAAGACTGGACACAATGGAAAGTGACTGACGGATTTAGCCACTTCATTTCTTCTCTGATCCTGCATTAGGCTTTCACTCGGAAAGTTGCATTGCCTTTTGACACTTTCTGTTCACTCCTACTAGATTTTGTTTTAGCTTCAATTATGTGATGCCATTTTCTGAGAACTTCATAATTCTTGATAAGAGACAATCAAGGATCCATTCATAGGTACTTGAGAAAATATATTCCTTTTTAAATTCATAATCCAACTTATAAAAAGACTTTTATTGGACAACCGATATGCTCTGTGAATTACATGAATTGATATGCACATGCTATGTAAATGCTTTCAGATAATAAACTTAAAAAATAATAATATAGGTTAATATAGCATATATTTTATTCTGCCATTTTTCTTTAATTATATCCCAAAGAATTGTTCAAAGACTCATAAAATATATTTGTTTAGTATTCAATATTTTATATTATCATAATTTTACTAGACATAGTAAGGGCCAAATATATTTAGTGCTAATTCTTAATTGTATTTTCTAGGAAAGTAATAAGAAAGACATTTTTTACCTTACCCATCATACGCCTTTAACAACATCCACTTATTTTAGAATACTTTTCTATGCTTATTAATTTCAACCTCAGGTACTACCAAAGAACAACCATAGAAACTTAATATACTTAAAACCTTGTATCTTCAGAAATCTAACCCTTCATGTAAATCAGCACATTAATAGGAACACAATATGAATCAGGTACTTCACTAGATGACTGACACTGTCTTATTAACATCGCATAACGGCTCCGAGAGATAGATATTATTTCGTCATTTAATAGAGAAAATTGGTTCAAGGTACAAAAATATTAACAAAAGTGTGTTAGTAGATTGGATTATCACAGTTTATGATAATCTATCTGCTCATTGTCTCCCCGGTATTCAACTCCTTTCCCTTCTTTCATAACAGATTTCATTTTGTTTGAAATTAGACCTAGATATGGATAATTATATACAGGAAAGTCTACTTTTTCATTTAAATCTATGAAATAGCTAAAAGTGCTATCCTTTTCCTGTTTTGTTTTGTTTAAAAAAGAAAGCAGACAGCTAGAGCAAATGGCTGGTGTCTTTCTATTTCCTCTTCAATTGTGAATGTTAGATACAGCAACCGTCATGTCAGATGGGAACGCAATTCACAAACTAAAGATGACAGAACAAAAAATAAGACCAGGTCCTTGTGACACAGGGGAGTACTGGTCATGGACTGCCTCTGATTTTTTTTCTAGGTGAGAAATATACATCTTTACTTCATTAAGCCATTGTATTCAGTTTTCTATTAAAAGCAGCCCAAAGTAATGCAGATGATTGTATATGCCATTAAATACTAAGAAATAAATTATGGGATAGGTAGTTGGAATGAGTTAACTTAAACTGAATCAATCTTAGTTTTCAGTGTCTGAGCAACTGAAATTATTAAGGAAGCTTATTATATACCAGTAATATGAAAAAAAATGTAGAACATTATGAGCAAGAACAGGAATCTCCTGAAGTTTAGAGAGCCTACTCTCTGGGAGAGATGACACAAGTGCTTTGCATGCATCTTCTTTAAGCCTTACTACAACGGAGGCTGCATACTGATTGATAAGTAAAGAAACACAGTAGCAAATCATATGTATATTAAAACTGAGTGCATTTAGAAATACACATATATGTAATTATACATAACTAAAATGTTAAATGCTGTCATGCTTAGATAATTGGATAATGAATAATTTTTTAAATATTAATGAATCTTCTCATGTCACTGTGCTTCAAATTTAAAATTTTGTGTTTGCATAATTTATTTCTTATTGCTGTAAAAATTGCATCAAGATAATACAAAATAACAGCAGCCACAACAGTAATGATGGCATCCTCATACATAATTTTGTCTACATCTCAGTTCTATTCATGATTTTACACAAATTCACAGATGCAATTATTTAATCAAGGTGAATTAAACATTCCTTGCCTGTTCATTAGATTCTCTACCAAACTGTGAAAGGTTATCAGGACTGTGATGCTTTGTTAGTCACTGTGGCTAATTTGGAATAACTAAGATAATATATGGACGTAGGAGTGACACAAGTCATGATAATTTCCAGATACAACCTGTCTTCTTAAAGGTTCATATTATCTAGATCTATCTCTTATGCAATAACAGACAGTTGAAAATCTTAGAGATGACTCAATTAAGTTCTTCCCCAAACAGCACTTCTTTTCTTAGTGAATAAGGTAAACGTATTGTAAAAATGTAATGATACAACGTAGATTTTTTTCTCTGCCTAGTTATTTACAACTAATTTGGTGATGGTTTTACTTAGAGTTAATGAGTAAACATTTTTATTTTCATTGAAGTATACAGAATATGAAATTCTTGAGTTATTTGGCCATGACCAACTAACATTTCATAGCAGTTAGGAAAATTAGGAAGCTGTCATTGTTATGAAGCCACAATATTTGACTTTTCAAATTCTAGCATCAGTATATCAAACATAAGGTGAACACTAAAATTACAAGAAGGTATAAAGATACAATGTTGAGATGCAAGAATTACCAAGATCATCACCACTGTTATTATCATAATCAAGGCTCTAAACATACTATCTTAGAAAAATGAAGATGAGGCAATCTGGTAGGTCCAATTTTTCCAAATAGTTCTTGCCTCTCTAGATACATGCAATCCAAAATGTAATCTGTGCCACATTGGTAATGCTAAATTCTCTAGTAGCTATATTACAAAAGTAAAAGCAACAGGAGAGACTAATTTTAATAACATAATTTAATAAGTCAAAAGTATTATTTTAATGTTTAATCAACAAAACATTATTGAGATATTTTGTATTTTTAGTTTTCCCACCAAGTTTTCAGAATTTTGTCTGTATTTTACATTGTAGCAATTCTCAATCTGGACTGGCCACATTTCAGGGCTTGATAGTCAGGTGTGGCTAATGGGTATCCAATCAATATAATTCTAGGTTAACTTCAAGATTGCAAGGCTTACCTTAGTAATGTTAGACATATAACTTTAAAACTTCTATAATAAACATTTTTGGGTTATTTGATTATCTTTTCATGTATTTTATTGGTTCAGAAGTCTCAAACTTATGTGTAGTTTACTTTTACCTTTTTATTTATTTCATTGCGTTTATACTTAAAGTATCCTTTCTGAGTATTGTCTAAATTCAGTAACACTTCTTATTTACAGTTGACATTTTAACTGAAGCCTCTTCATTTTATATTGGATCTATTATTATGGCATACAATGTAAGGAAAAATGATTAATAATTTTTCAATTGTTTAATTTTCTCTGTAATATTTATTGAAGAATTATTTTCTCATTGATTTATAACATCACTCAATCATATATTCTATTAGGGCAATTATTTTGCCTGTATCTTTTTTTACTATTCTTTTTGATTCGTTTTAGAATCTTTTTGTCTAGATAAATATCACATTAGAATTATGTAAAATTTATAATCAACATTGGAAACATTTCTGTATTTTCTTGATCACCCTGTATTTCACTGGCCACTCCAACCATTACACTCCAATATTTAACTATTTAACCTGTACTATATTGAACTTTATTTTTGGTATTCCTCTCTACCTGACATTGTATTGCTTGTTGCCTGTGATTGGTATGGCCAGGTTAGTTTCATTAGGGTAGTTCTGCTTCAAGCTCATTATCTTTAATGCCTAGAACAATGTAAGCATATAGCAGATTCCAATAGATAAACGCTGGACTAGGGAAGGTGGAGAATTGAGATATTCACAATGATTAGTTTCTTTCTACAAGAATGTGGAAGTAGAATGATATGGACTGTTGTGCAAATATATAATGTTTTAAGGCCAATAACAATTTTTGAGAGAATTCAAAATGCCAATATTTCTGGAACATGTGTACACCTTATTTGTTTGATCTCCTGGTACCTAAAGTGACTGTTTGTTTAGTTTTGAAGCTGAAATATATGAGGCTTGGGATCAGAGATTGTGTGTCTTATTCAAATTTAAAGTAGTACATGGAAGAGATCAAGTCTGAAGCTTTTTTTTTTCTTTTTTAAACTGTTGCATGTTACCTTTCCATGTGTAAATGCATGAAAGAAACCAACCTTGCAAGATTTTGTTCCTGGAAATGTGCTAGGGAGTCTCACATACATTATTTCATTTAGTACTCACAACAATATTTAAAGTTTAAACATCTGCATTTTTCCAAGTAATACAAGATGGTTTGAAATTCAGAGAGTTATACAAATAAAAAGTATTCGTAACAGAGATTTGAACACAGACCTAATTTGCATCCTGGCAATTTACCATAAATGACCATTTTAATTCTTACATTTTTCTCAGGTTATTTACCTTTTCAAAGCACTAAAGGATTCTTAAGGCAAGTAGAATTGATCAATTCCATTGTGAAATGGTATAATAAACAGTGGCACTGGCTTAGAAAAGTTGAGATAAAGAAGCTCTTAAATCTAAAGAATAAAAAATTCATAAATTGTCCATATTTCTGCCTCTTTTCACATCAAAAGGAGCCATTTTAGGAGCATATGTAGAAAAGAGGAAACATGAAATCTTTGTATGTTTTCTGCACTGTGACTGAGACAGTTTATGCCAGCTTACATACCACAAATAATCTACTGCACAAATTCAGTCAAGCTACAGTAATTTAGCACAAATCTGTGTCTGTAAGTTTTTATTATCTGTTTAATCAGGCTTTGAATAAACCAAAGTAGGTTAATTTTTAAAATCCTACTTGGAGCAAGTGTCTTGACTAAATTTTAAACTTAGCCAACACTTGGTGAGATTATAGGAAAGAAGTGAAATAGATACGCTAACAAAAATTGTGTGTGCCAATATCCGTAACTTGTCTTTGCTTTGATAAATCGACAGTTTTCTAAGCACAATTCTTGTAGTTAATTAGAAGTGGGTCATTAAACCAAATGTTCTGCTGTTTTAAATGGGAGTGTTTCATTGCGATGTGTTGTTATGTTATGCCAGTTTCAAGAACAGACACTTGGAAATGTTAGTTGAGACAATATCATGATGTACCAGCATAGTATGTTGTGATCTGCAGAGTTAAATGGACCATGTCCTTCTATATTCTGGTTCTTTTAGATTTGTGGGTATAACTGATCCCTTAATATATTTTGACTGTTCAAGGACTACGTATATTTATAGAACATGAAGGCATAATGGTACAAGGTGTCCCTAGTGGGTATAGTTAATCTGAATACTCATTACCAAAATTCTCCAGGGATGGCACTGCACAATGCAATATGAATGCTAATTAATTTCAATATTCAATAGTTAGGAACTAGTCTCTTGTCAAAATTGTTTTTCCACAATTATGTGGGAAAAGCAAAGCAATTATTTTCAACTGCAGAATTGAGAAAGGAAACTCAAGTTCACTGCACTTTCACTCAACACTGGGGAAAATGGTGAACATTTATTACAGCAATAAATGATTCTGAAGCGCTGTCTTTAACACATTGATTCTCCAAAGAAGCCATAAGCAGCCATTTCAGTATGGTAAAGAAAAGAATTTTCATTCTTTAATACTTGATTGAGGTAGCTACATTGAAATTTTTTATGATAGATCCTCAGAACCGAAATTACAGCTTTTAGCAAATATTTCACTGAAAAGTTGGAGATTGGATTCCTTGGGCATGTTATTCTCCTTCTTGTGGAGAACATCTGTAAATTGGAAAGAAAAATGACATGAAAAGAAAATTGAAATCCTTTCTCATGTGGAGAAAATTATATAAATTTTGTTCTAAAGGAACAGAAAGAATAGCCTATTAAGTGGCACTGAAAGAGGTTTATTATTTCTGGACAGGTGATATTCATTATAGCTACATAAAACATAATATTATTTTAATCTTATAAATTATAACAATAGGAATTACTTTTTGATGTTACATACTTTTAAATGTGATATGTAACTTCTTATATTTTATTAATTAAAATACTAAAATTTATATTTTCTGTTTTTTTGTGCTCACTCAAGAGTGACCCACTCCCAAAAACAGAAATACACACCATAGAGACGATTGGTTGGCGTTCGATAAGGAGATCCACTCAAGGGTGAGCTCTTAGATGTGTTTCCCTTTCTTTTCTCATTAATGAAGAAAAGAGTCCTTTCTAATTAGCAGCATATATTTAATATATTAAGGATGACATTTTGTTGCTGAAATTAATAATTTGCTAATAATAACCATAATGGGCATTGCACATGTTTTTCACTAGTTAAATTATTGACATAAACTGGATAGAAGATTTTAGCTTTTTCACCTTTAGTCTTGGGGAAAACAGCTCAGCTGTGATCCCTAAAATAGCTATCACCTGAACGTGATTAGATGGTTAATAGAGTTTTGACTATTGTTCAATAGACAGTCTGCCTTGAGGGACCTCTTCCTTCTAGATGCTCTGTGAGTAACAGAATAGGCAGAGCACTGAGACTTCAGGTAGCTTCTAGACTGATTTTGTGTACTAACTCATGTTTTGCTAATAAAAGAAAGTCACAGAAATGGAAATAATTTTGTCTAGGGTTTGTTTTCACCACAGCCTTGATGTTGTAGAAGAGTAGCACATTTATATTCACCTTCAGCTGTCTCTGCACACTAACATTACCAAGAAATTAATAATATTTACGTACTCTAAAACTCAAGGGAGTTAAATTTCTGATTTCTGCACACAGGCTTCAGGTTAAAAGGAGTAAGTTGGAGCCAAAATCTGGCCCCTACTTTTCTGAATAAGCTTTATCCTTTGAGGGTTACATCATCCCAGAGGGAGGAACTTCTACCAATGTAGATAAAGGCCATTATATTTCCATTCTGACTCACCATTACTCTCTATACAGAAAGCTCAGAAATGAGTCTACATATTTTCAAAGAACAACATTTACAAGAGAATTTATCTCTATACCAAGTTCAATCCAAGCTTGACAAATATGCAACTTATTTTTTAAAAATACAGTAGTTAAGGGGCGCACCCAAGATGGCTGAATAGGAACAGCTCCAGCCTCCAGCTCCCAGTGTGAGCGACACAGAAGACACGTAATTTCTGCATTTTCAACTGAGGTACAACTGAGGTTCATCTCACAGGGGCGTGTTGGACAGTTGGCACTGGTCTGCGGGGGCAGCCCCATCAGTGAGCGCTGAAGCAGGGCGAGGCATCACCTCACCTGGGAAGCGCAAGGGGGAAGGAAATTCCTTTTCCTAGCCAAATAAATTGAGACACACAACACCTGGAAAATCGGATAACTCCCACCCTAATACTGCGTTTTACCAAGGGTTTAAGCAAATGGCGCACACCAGGAGATTATATCCCATACCTGGCCCAGAGGGTCCCACGCCCATGGAGCCTCCCTCATTGCTAGCACAGCAGTCTGAGATCTAACTGCAAGGCGGCAGTGAGGTTGGGGGAGGGGCTCCCGCCATTGCTGAGGCTTAAGTAGGTAAACAAAGCTGCCTGGAAGCTCGAATTGGGTGGAGCCCACCACAGCGCAAAGAGGCCCGCCTGCCTCTGCAGACTTCTCCTCTGGGGACAGGACATAGCTAAACAAAAAGCAGTAGAAACTTCAGCAGAGGTATATACCCCTGTCTGAGAGCTTTGAGGAGAGCAGTGGATCTCCCAGTATGGAGGTTGAGATCTGATAATGGACAGACTGCCTGCTCAAGTGGGTCCCTGACCCCTGAGTAGCTTAACTGGGAGACATCCCCCACTAGGTGCAGACCGACATCTCACACCTCACATGGCGGGGTACACCCCTGAGACAAAGCTTCCAGAGCAAGAATCAGACAGCAACACTC
>NW_012101388.1:1892209-1894828 GCF_000951045.1 Mandrillus leucophaeus | reverse complement strand
ATGCATGCTTATGTTTATAATGTTAAAAGATAATTCTTAGGAAGAAGATAAAATCATGATTTTTATGCACATATAAAAAGTAAACATATTTAAAAATTCTATTTTACTCATATGACCTGAGAGAACTCAGCAGGTGTAATTACTGATATTAGGCAAAATCAAAAAAGCATAAAAATATATAGAGAAAAGGAACACTGAAAAGTATTGCAAATGGAAACAACACTGGTTATTTCACAGAAGGGGGATAAGTCAATTAAATTTGTACCATATAGAATATAATCTACATAATTATCAGGTAACTATTATTTACAAAGTATACCAAAATATCCCCGAAACAATGAACAAAGCTAGATCTGAGAATACAGAAAGGATGCACAGTTTTAGAGGACAGATAATTTTCCGTTGAAACACAATTTCCCATTGTGGTTTTGATTAGCATTTTTCTAATAGTCAATGACGTGCCACGGTGGTTTGCTGGAACATGGATGGAAATGAAGGCCATTATTCTTAACAAACTAACAGAGAAACAGAAAACCAAATAACCAAGGTTCTCGTTCACACATGGGGGCTAAAAGATGAGAACACAGGGATATATAACAGGGAACAATGGACACTGAGGACTATCAGAGGGTGGAAAGTGGGAGGGGGAAGAGAATCAGGAAAAATATCTAATGAGCACTAGGCTTAATACTTGGGTGACAAAATAACCTGTACAGCAAACCCCCATGACGCAAGTTTACCTCTATAACAAACCTGCACGTACACCCCTAAACTAAAAGTTTAAAAAAGAAGCACAACTTCCATAAAATAAGTACTTAAATAAAGTTGTATTGTTACACCTTATTTTAAAAAACTGAAGTGACGATAACCCATGATTTGTATTTGACTTTTCTTTACAGCTGTGAAAACAATGCTTTTATAATTAACTCTTTTATTTGCAGCTTTGTATTGTTGCTACTGTTTCTAACCTGTATTTTTAGTTTCACCCAAAATACTAGGTAAAATTAGATTATCAGTGTTTTGAAATAATACTGTCAAATTATAACAGATTATCTTTTATTATTTCTACTGTGTTTTTTACTATTTATATTGTTTCTATGGTATCTAACTATATCTTTAGTTTTACCCAAATACTAGGTAAAAAAAAAAAAAAAAAAAAGATTATCTTTTATTATTTACATCTTGTCCACAGCAGAAAGCTTTTAGAATGCTATGTTAATTTCATTGTAAACTTTGCAAATCTGTTTTTAAATGCCATCTTAAGTATTTTTTAATGTACATAGCTTGGATTTTATTTTTTCTAGTAACTGAAATAATTTTACATGTATAAAGAGACTGTGACACACTTATGTTAACAAAAAAAGGTCCTGCATTTGTGGAAAGTAACAAATAACAGGAAAGAAAATAAAATTTGAAAAAGCAACTATTCAGGAGTGATGATAATGGAGTATGTAGCTCCAAGAGCCCTTCTCTCCACAGAAATATAGAAAAAAATGAGCGCAACTATCAGACTCCACTTTCAAATTTGTTCAAACTCTGGGAAAGACTCAAAGGTTTACAGCAACCAGGCAGATGCTGAATTAATGAAAAGGTAAATTAAACTTGGTCAGATAACTTTGTGGAATTTGTCCTTGTCTTTGGCCCAATAACCTCCGCTTTGCAGCAGTGATTTTGAAAACCACAATTCATTGTCCCAATTTGTAATTTTGGTCACTGGTTCTGAAAGGAAGAGAGTAGATGTTTTTCCCAAATAATTGTGTTTTTATGCTATTACTTATGTGGCAGTCAACTGAAAGAATAACCCAAGGTGCCTGCTTTCATTTTGTCTAGCTCTGAGATCATACAGAGTGGAAATGTGGCTACAACAGAAGGCATCCCTTGAAGATATTTTAATTCAAATGAAAAATCCACTGCAGCATGGGAAAAAGTTACAGCTGAACAAATTATAGGTACACTGAAATCTTCAGAGGACAACTCAAGGAGAAAATATATTTGGAGAACTAAAAATTATTTTTCTTCTTCCTGGTGTTCAAGCAAATCCCTGTTTAAAATGAGCTACATATAGCTAAATGACCAGAGACTACACATAACAAAAAGAATAAAGGATTTACATGAGTAATTTAGAAAAGTAACTGAACAAAGAACTACTTATGCAAAGTAATAAAAACAAACCCCAAGGAAGAAGATGAATAGAATTTTCAGAGATACCATATTATAATATTCAGAATGCCCAGTTTTGAATAAGGAATTGAGGGAGAAGGAAAGAAGGGAGAAGAGAAGAGAAGAGAAGAGAAGAGAAGAGAAGAGAAGAGAAGAGAAGAGAAGAGAAGAGAAGAGAGAAAGAAGGAAGGAAGGAAGGAGAGAGAAAGAAAGAGAAAGGAAAGAAAATCAAAGAAAGAAGGAAGGAAGGAAGAGAAAGAAAGAAGGGAAAGAAGGGAAAGAAGGGAAAGAAGGGAAAGAAAGAAAAGAAAGAAAGAAAGAAAGAAAAGAAAGAAAAGAAAGAAAAGAAAGAAAAGAAAGAAAAGAAAGAAAGAAAGAAAGAAAGAAAGAAAGAAAGAAAGAAAGAAAGAAAGAAAGAAAGAAAGAAAGAAAGAAAGAAGGAAAGAAAGAAGTCCATTT
>NW_012101388.1:1885834-1889889 GCF_000951045.1 Mandrillus leucophaeus | reverse complement strand
AAAAAAAAAAAAAAAGATTATCTTTTATTATTTACATCTTGTCCACAGCAGAAAGCTTTTAGAATGCTATGTTAATTTCATTGTAAACTTTGCAAATCTGTTTTTAAATGCCATCTTAAGTATTTTTTAATGTACATAGCTTGGATTTTATTTTTTCTAGTAACTGAAATAATTTTACATGTATAAAGAGACTGTGACACACTTATGTTAACAAAAAAAGGTCCTGCATTTGTGGAAAGTAACAAATAACAGGAAAGAAAATAAAATTTGAAAAAGCAACTATTCAGGAGTGATGATAATGGAGTATGTAGCTCCAAGAGCCCTTCTCTCCACAGAAATATAGAAAAAAATGAGCGCAACTATCAGACTCCACTTTCAAATTTGTTCAAACTCTGGGAAAGACTCAAAGGTTTACAGCAACCAGGCAGATGCTGAATTAATGAAAAGGTAAATTAAACTTGGTCAGATAACTTTGTGGAATTTGTCCTTGTCTTTGGCCCAATAACCTCCGCTTTGCAGCAGTGATTTTGAAAACCACAATTCATTGTCCCAATTTGTAATTTTGGTCACTGGTTCTGAAAGGAAGAGAGTAGATGTTTTTCCCAAATAATTGTGTTTTTATGCTATTACTTATGTGGCAGTCAACTGAAAGAATAACCCAAGGTGCCTGCTTTCATTTTGTCTAGCTCTGAGATCATACAGAGTGGAAATGTGGCTACAACAGAAGGCATCCCTTGAAGATATTTTAATTCAAATGAAAAATCCACTGCAGCATGGGAAAAAGTTACAGCTGAACAAATTATAGGTACACTGAAATCTTCAGAGGACAACTCAAGGAGAAAATATATTTGGAGAACTAAAAATTATTTTTCTTCTTCCTGGTGTTCAAGCAAATCCCTGTTTAAAATGAGCTACATATAGCTAAATGACCAGAGACTACACATAACAAAAAGAATAAAGGATTTACATGAGTAATTTAGAAAAGTAACTGAACAAAGAACTACTTATGCAAAGTAATAAAAACAAACCCCAAGGAAGAAGATGAATAGAATTTTCAGAGATACCATATTATAATATTCAGAATGCCCAGTTTTGAATAAGGAATTGAGGGAGAAGGAAAGAAGGGAGAAGAGAAGAGAAGAGAAGAGAAGAGAAGAGAAGAGAAGAGAAGAGAAGAGAAGAGAAGAGAAGAGAGAAAGAAGGAAGGAAGGAAGGAGAGAGAAAGAAAGAGAAAGGAAAGAAAATCAAAGAAAGAAGGAAGGAAGGAAGAGAAAGAAAGAAGGGAAAGAAGGGAAAGAAGGGAAAGAAGGGAAAGAAAGAAAAGAAAGAAAGAAAGAAAGAAAAGAAAGAAAAGAAAGAAAAGAAAGAAAAGAAAGAAAAGAAAGAAAGAAAGAAAGAAAGAAAGAAAGAAAGAAAGAAAGAAAGAAAGAAAGAAAGAAAGAAAGAAAGAAAGAAGGAAAGAAAGAAGTCCATTTGTAGGAGATATTAAGAGAGAGTTTCCCAGAGGAAGCACAGACATTGAACTTGCTTGACAAATACTCTCAAAGTAGACTCAGCCAACTAAAAAAAATAGTGAACAAAAGACAATAGGATCTTGGAAGAATGATGTCTTAAGAAATACAGAATATGAGTAGACATAAATTATTTAAAAAAGCAATGAAACAGAAATTCTATAGCTGACAATAATTAAAACAAAAAATTAACTGAAGAGGCTCATCAGCAGATACTGGCAGGCTAAAGAAATAATCAACAAATCTGAAAATTGGTTAACTTACACTATACATGCCGAGATCCAGATTAAAAAAAAAAAAACTGAACAGAGACTAAAAGACTTTGGGGATATTGTCAAGTATACCAACATATATACAATAAGAGTCCCAGAAAGAAAGAGAGCGAAAGAGGCAGAAAGAATATTAAGAGAAATAATGACTGATAACGTTTGAAATTTGATGAAAGTCATAACTCTACACATTCTAAAAGCTCAACAAACTCTAAGCAGGATAAACTCAAAATGATTGACTCTAAAATACATTATAATCACACTGCTGAAAGCAAAGACAAAGAGAGAAACATATAAAGCATGCACTAAGGCTCCCCAGTAAGTCCTACAGTCTATTTTTCATCAGAAACTAGAGAGGCCAGAAGACAGTGGGATGGCATATTCTATGTGCTGGAAAAAAAAAAAAAAAAGAAAAAAGTAAAAACAACAACAACAACAAACGGAGACTATCAAACAAGAATCCTATATCCAGCAAAACTATCCTTCAAAAATGAGGGAGAAATTAAGATTTTTCCAAATAAAAGAGAAATGAAAGCTAAGGGAATGTGTATTACTGAAGTAGCCCTATAAAAAATGCTAAAGGTGGTTCTTCTGGTTGAAATAAAAGGATACAAGACAGTAACTCAAAGCTGTATGAAGAAGCTGGGTGTGGTGGCTCATGCCTATAGTCCCAGCACTTTGGCAGGCTGAGGCGGGCAGATCACCTGAGGTCAGGAGTTCAAGACCAGCCTGGCCAATGGTGAAGCTCTGTCTCTACTAAAAATAAATAATTAGACAGGCATGGTGGTGTGCACCTGTAATCCCAACTACTTAGGAGGTTGAGGCAGGAGAATGGCTTGAACCCAGGAGGTAGAGGATAAACCCAGGAAGTGGAGGTTGAACCCAGGAGGCAGAGGATGCAGTGAACTGAGATCGCACCACTGCACTCCAGCCTGGGCAACAGAGTGAGACTTTGTCTCAAAACAAAAACAAACAAAACAACAACAAAAAAAACCAAAGCTGTATGAAGAAAAAAATATATACCTGTTAAAGGTAAAACATGGCCAAATATAAGAGCCAGCAATGTATTTTTGGTTTGAGACTTCACTTTTCATTTCCTACAGGATTTAAATACAAATATTTAAAATAATCATACATCTATGTTATTGGGAACATAACGTATAATGATTTAATTTGTAACAATAACCACATAAACAATGAGAGATGACTCGTATAGGGGCAGAGTTTATGTATACTACTAAGGATAATTGGTATTAATTCAGAACAAAGTGCTATACGTTGAAGAGGTTAATTGTATTCCCTGGGTAACCATGAAGAAAATAACCAAAAATAAATAAGGAAAAGGAAGTGAGAAAGAAATTGAAAGGGTGCACTACAAAAAAATCACTTGAACACAAAGAAGCAGTAATAGAGGAATTTGTGGAACAAAATAAAATGGTATGGGGAACAAATAACAAAATGGCAGAAATTTTTACTTATCTGTCATTACTTTAAATGCATGTGAATTAAACTCTCCAATTAAAAGGTAGAGAATAACATAATAGATTTAAAAACCATAATCCTACAATACACCACCTACAAGAGACTCCATTTATATTTCAAAACACAAAAAGGTGGAAGTGAAAGGATGGAGAAAGACACTCTATGAAAATAGTAACCAAACTAGAACAAGTGGTATCTACTATCAGACAAAATAGACTTTAAGTAAAAATGGTTATCAGAGACAAAGGTCAAGGCATTACATATTGATGAAAGGAATAATCCGTTAAGAAGATGAATTATAAACATATATATATGTATATATGACAATCACAGAATTGAAGGGAGAAGTTAACAGCTCTACAATATTAGGAGACTTCAATATCACACTTTCAATAACAGAAAAACTAAGCAAAAACCAGCAAGTGAAAAGAGGACTTGATCAACACTATAAACTAGCTAGACCTTACAGAAAAATTTGGAACACTCCACTGAAACAGGAGAATACATATTTCTTCTCAAGTGTACATGAAACAGTCTCAATTTTTGCTACCTATATTGATTTCTATGTGCTTACTATTATTTTGAATGAAATTATTCTAAGTACACTTGTTTTCATAAATTATTTGTTTAGCTGAAAAGAAGGGTACTTTTTGCAAAAATGAAAGCAAAATTTTATTGTAGATATTGAATTTTTTTAGCAGGTTTTGTTTTGTTTTATTTTCAAAACAAAAGAAAAGTTGATTAAAGGGTACAAACTTTCAGTTGTGTAAGATTAATAAATTCTAGAGATCTA
>NW_012101388.1:1882832-1885055 GCF_000951045.1 Mandrillus leucophaeus | reverse complement strand
AGAGACAAAGGTCAAGACATTACATATTGATGAAAGGAATAATCCATTAAGAAGATGAATTATAAACATATATATGTATATATGACAATCACAGAATTGAAGGGAGAAGTTAACAGCTCTACAATATTAGGAGACTTCAATATCACACTTTCAATAACAGAAAAACTAAGCAAAAACCAGCAAGTGAAAAGAGGACTTGATCAACACTATAAACTAGCTAGACCTTACAGAAAAATTTGGAACACTCCACTGAAACAGGAGAATACATATTTCTTCTCAAGTGTACATGAAACAGTCTCAATTTTTGCTACCTATATTGATTTCTATGTGCTTACTATTATTTTGAATGAAATTATTCTAAGTACACTTGTTTTCATAAATTATTTGTTTAGCTGAAAAGAAAGGTACTTTTTGCAAAAATGAAAGCAAAATTTTATTGTAGATATTGAATTTTTTTAGCAGGTTTTGTTTTATTTTCAAAACAAAAGAAAAGTTGATTAAAGGGTACAAACTTTCAGTTGTGTAAGATTAATAAATTCTAGAGATCTAATATACAGCATGGCGACAATAGTTAATACGGCGCTCTACACTTGATAATTGCTAAGTAAGTAAATCTTGAATGTTCTCACCACACAAAGAACAAAAGGTAATTATATGAGGTGATGGATATGCGAATTAGCTTGACTGCAGTAATCAATTCTCATTTATATGTATTTGAAAACAGCAAATTACATTTTATAAAAGTTACTTTAAATTAAAACAAAAGTTACTAATTTAAGTAAAGAAAGATTATGAGAGCATAGTAGTAAACATTCACAGGTTTAAACTCAGATATTGTTTTTTAAATACACAATATTAATAATTAGTAAATATGACATAATTATGATCATGCCTACGATATAAGAATACTTTAAAAAAGAGCAGTCAGTCATTTTTCAAAGAGTTCTATATCTCTATCATTATAAAGGTAATAGATATTTTACTAACGCTATATGCTCCTTTCATTAGTGTGTATAACTAATATAATAGTAATAAAAAACAAATAACTGCTCTGAAACTTAATATTGTATTTTAGCAGTATTTCACCTAGGTCGTGACCACAAGTGCTGTGTTAACCACCTCGGAGGCAAACACGATTAAGCAAAGCACGTGTTTATAGATATTAATTTTCAAATCCCATCTTGTGGTGTTGCCATTATCTCAATCTTTTTCCTTCTTACAAATTAGATCTTTATTTGTGCACATCTCATTCAGGAGTAGGAAGAGTAATTCTGTAGCTTTTTGAAAGTTTCTAGTGCTAGCAATTTTACCCACCAGCTGGCGTGGGCATTGCAAGCTCAACCTACACACAATCCCAAACACTTACTCCCTTGTTGGCCCACTCTGTAGAGGCAACTAAAATATAAATATGTCTTTCTCTAGCCTTTCTGACAAATGGGGTTTACTTATGTCACATATCTGGCTAGGGAGTTGAAGTCAAGAGGCTCTAGGCACTACCAGGGAGACACACACATGATGACATCACCGAAATAAAGCCGTACCATCAGGGAGTCTGAGAGTCAGTGGCAGTAGAGTCGTGGCAACATCGGCCCAGCTATGAGCTTCTTAACATTGAAACCTCTATTCACTGAAGCTGGTATTAGTGGGGTCTCTGACTGACCCACCAGTTTTATGGATTCTTGATGGGGTTATAAGGTGTTCTTTCCATCCTATGCTCGGGTGGTTGACTGATTTTTAAGAACTAAAATAAAATTAAACAAATAAACAAAAACTTGTTTCCAAAATAGTATTAAATGACAACTGAAAGTGATAATTGTCAAGAACTCAGAGTACATCTCAGCAGTTACATAACACCTTATAATATCTGTATCTATAGATATATAGATATATAGATTTTTTCCTATTTGTGGTTGCATAAATTATGTGGAAGAGTATTTCCATGAAGTATGTATTTTTACTAATGTACTTTTAAAAACAAAAGTGTGCTTCAGTGTAAAGATTCAGTAGGAAATTCAAACATTGTTTTCTAAATCTACAAGGAAAAGTCTCTCTTTGCTCTCCGCCAATCACCTAGTTCTCCTCTCCTGAGAAAACTTCTACTATTGATGCTGTTAATGCTTGTGGGTTTTTAATGTTGTTGCTGTTATTTTTTTTTTCAAGATGAAGTCTCTCCTGTCACCCAGGCTGGAGTACAGTGGTACAGTCTCAGCTCACTGCAACCTC
>NW_012101388.1:1832634-1882782 GCF_000951045.1 Mandrillus leucophaeus | reverse complement strand
TGAAGTCAAGAGGCTCTAGGCACTACCAGGGAGACACACACATGATGACATCACCGAAATAAAGCCGTACCATCAGGGAGTCTGAGAGTCAGTGGCAGTAGAGTCGTGGCAACATCGGCCCAGCTATGAGCTTCTTAACATTGAAACCTCTATTCACTGAAGCTGGTATTAGTGGGGTCTCTGACTGACCCACCAGTTTTATGGATTCTTGATGGGGTTATAAGGTGTTCTTTCCATCCTATGCTCGGGTGGTTGACTGATTTTTAAGAACTAAAATAAAATTAAACAAATAAACAAAAACTTGTTTCCAAAATAGTATTAAATGACAACTGAAAGTGATAATTGTCAAGAACTCAGAGTACATCTCAGCAGTTACATAACACCTTATAATATCTGTATCTATAGATATATAGATATATAGATTTTTTCCTATTTGTGGTTGCATAAATTATGTGGAAGAGTATTTCCATGAAGTATGTATTTTTACTAATGTACTTTTAAAAACAAAAGTGTGCTTCAGTGTAAAGATTCAGTAGGAAATTCAAACATTGTTTTCTAAATCTACAAGGAAAAGTCTCTCTTTGCTCTCCGCCAATCACCTAGTTCTCCTCTCCTGAGAAAACTTCTACTATTGATGCTGTTAATGCTTGTGGGTTTTTAATGTTGTTGCTGTTATTTTTTTTTTCAAGATGAAGTCTCTCCTGTCACCCAGGCTGGAGTACAGTGGTACAGTCTCAGCTCACTGCAACCTCAGGCTCCCTGGCTCAAGTGATTCTCATGCCTAAGCTTCCTGAGCAGCTGGAAGTACAGATGCATGCCACCATGCCCAGCTAATAATGCTGTGTTTTCTTTCAGAGCGCCTATTGATCTGTTTTTAAAGGTGTGTGTAAAATATGTTTTGTGTCCATAACATTTTTAAAAAGCACACATTTAATAATATACTTGTCTGGTCTACTAACTCTGAAGCCCTTCTACTTTTATTGGTAGGAATATAAAAATTGACTATTTCTTGTTCCACTACCTCTTTTTGCCTCTACCTAGTGTTCTGAAGCTTGTATTTGTGAACAACTTTCTATGATTTAGCAACCTAAAATTTATCAATTTTATTTTGTGATTCAGAACCTAATGGACTAGTTAACCTCCTTTACCTCCCACAAAAATAATTTGAAGTTTGACTTTTCATATCATTTTCTGAATGGAAACAGTGATGTTAGACCATTTTTCTTTCTTGGGGCTGATTACTCTTTACACCGCTACCCCTACAACCCAAATATCACTCCCACCACCACCACAATTAAAATCAACCTGTTAGTCTTATCTCATTTCCTATATATATATTCAAGGAAAGTTATGCAATACAAATACATATTAAAGTGAATTAAATTAGATCATTATTGATTTAATATGACTCTTTTGCTTAGATTTATATGAATTATATTTGAACTAAATATCCAGCATCTAAAGATATGCTGTTTGAGTTATTTATCTTTAGCTTCACCTTGGGAAAGCAAAACCAGTTATTAGTCAGTTAATGTAATTGTTTTGTGATTAATTTGTAAACACTTCTAGAGGACAAAGACAGTATATTTTTCATTTTAGTATTCTCAGAGACTAGCATAAAAGCTAATTCAAGAAAAATAGGGATCAACTGTTTTCCTCAACATTTAGCTTAACAACAAAGTAGGTGTCTGCTATTTAATTAACAGGATATTTTCTGATGTCATCCTATGAAATCCATACCTTAACCAGTTTGTAACAAAATTTTTGGTGGAAATATGCTGCAATTTATTTGGATATAACTGTGTTAATATATACTTACTGTTAACATAATATATGTGTGTGTGTATATATATACTGAATGGGTTATGTAGAAGCAGTCAAGACTATAAATTGCTATAATTTGGCAAAATCATCTAGTGACTACGTTTTCTTAAACACTTGCCTATACTAATGGGGAGTCCCAGATGTCTGTTGTCTTAATTCTTCTAGGCCTTAAGGGTAGCCATGCATTTGAGCTGATAGCTTTATGAAAATATTCTCTATCGATTAGAAGAGGCAAGAACATGAGTTACAATTATACAACAATTCAATAATAGAGTATTTGTATAAAGATTTTTCAGAAACAGTCACATTATAAGCTTAGTTATGTTGACATTTTAATATCATTGCTAACAGAAATTTTATCAATAAATAATTGTTTAAATACTCAAGTTGTAAACAAATGTTCTAAATGTTCAAGCAAAGTTTGCTCTATAAGTAAATTATCAGGGCCACTTTCTTTTCTATATTTATGACTTAGGACAGAAATAAAACATATTCAAAATTTGCATTTTCTACTTGAAATGAATCTTAGAAAGTATCAGTTGTGTCACTTGATTACAGTTACCTCACTAATATTACTAAAGAGTACTTAATAGTCATTGTTTTCTATAGATGCTATCTATTTAATATGGTTTTTTTCTCCTATTGCAAATTTTACTGTGAATCAGCTATACTCGATAAATAATATTTGAAAATATAAGCTATAATTTTTATATCTCTGGGTTAAAAAATGTACTACAGAGTATAAATTCTCATTGGAAAAAGTGATCTGGCTGTTACTATATAGAAATTTCAGACTCTACAATTTAAACACATAAATTTAAATATATGTTTTGAAAGGTATAAAGAAAAAAATGACATTCTATGAATTGAGCATTTGTCGTCAATTTATCTATTTACGGATTCTAAAAATACTATTCAACACTTCTGAATCCTTAGAAGCATTATAACAGCGTAATGAACTTGCTATGCAAGTCACAGAGAATAGAGACATACATTTAATCAAAAAAAAAAAAAAAACCCTGAAATAAACAGATAGGAAATGTTTTTGACCAAAACCAATCTTATTGTTTATTAACCATTTTGTGAAGTGCGAACAGAGACATACATTTAATCAAAAAAAAAAAAAAAAACCCTGAAATAAACAGATAGGGAATGTTTTCAACCAAAACCAATCTTATTGTTTATTAACCATTTTCTGAAGTTCCAATTGTATTGCAGTTTTAAACAGACATTAGGGATATTAAGTTTAGAGGCATTAGCGTTGTCTGCCACCCTCAAGAAGAGCTCTCTTTTTTTTATTATTAATATACTTTAAGTTCTAGGGTACACGTGCACAATGTGCAGGTTTGTTACATATGTATATATTAAAAAAGAAGACCTCTGTATACAGATTAATTTCAATCTTTAATATCTTATGGTTTTGTCTCTGTTTCTAAAACAATAATGCTATTAAACTAGAGGAATGAGAGATGATGAACATATCAGTATGGTGGAAAGATAAATAGATATAGATTCAGAAAAACAACAAATTACAGAACCATATTTTCATACACTTAAAATGATCTCAGATTTCTCCAGGGTAATAACAAATGCTTCATTATGTGTATTTTAAAAATACCAATAAATGAGGACAACCAGTCGTCAATTACTTGTTACTTACTTTATCTCAACGGACATATATAGACTCTCAATAACCTCTTAAGCTGGTTATCTCTGGATAGGAAATTGTTCTTTTCTGCAAAAGAGGTCACAGAATCCCTGACTCTTGTAACGGTATGAAACAAAATTTCAGGATTGTTAAATACATAAGTTATGAAATATCTATTAACAAAAAAAAGGTATCTTGGTAGAAACCATATCAAGAGCAAATGAAGAAAGATTCAGAACTGTTATCTAGGCTAACAAATACCTTAACATTTTGAAATATCCTATTGACTGATTTTACCTGAATTATTCACCTGGAAATTATTAAGCACAACTTTAAAATGTCACAAAAGAGAAAGTAATACAGCAGTTTGTTTTTTTTATATTTTGAGTTTTTCTTCAAAGGATACATTCTCTCTCCAAGGTATTTTCCCTCTCCCAAAAAATGGCCCTCAACATTCTTACAGTCGTTTTCTTTTGTTTTCCAGTAACCAGTAACTTCCATCATCAGTATCTTCCCACTTTTAGTGATATCCTCAGTGATATCTGAGAGTGAACCTTAGTTGGTGTTATCTGTGCTGCAACTGTCCTTGCTCTTTTTTCTTCTGTGAAAGTCCTTATTGAATATCTACTCCTGGTTAGCTTTAGGATATAACTACTTGTCTCAGGTACTTATTTATCCACATTGTACTATTTAGACTAAATTTAAATTTGTGAAATGCACATGGCCCAACAATGCTGTAGCTATGAAGTCAATGTGTTATTTTATTTGCTCTTCTTATTGGGCTGTATTTTTCTCAAAGTAGAAAAGATAAAAATATTGGTATAGAACATTATTTTATAGGATGTCACAGTTATTTTAAGTGAGGAAATATAGGTCTCAAGTTTTAATTATGCTAAGATGTATAGTATATAGGTCAATTATTGACTGTAAATCTTTAAGAATCATCTTAAGATTTATTGAACTATTAAAACAAGAGACATGGGAAAATTGCATAAAAATTTTGTGACATTTTAACGTTGTGCTTAATAACTTCATCAAAGCAACAGTACAGGGCACTCAAACTAAAACCCAAGTAAGTAAACCACTTTTTCTCTAGCCTCTTCCCAAACAGGATTCCATATTATTTTCAATAAAGAAAAATTCTAAACAAAACAGTCAACAAACATACACAAAGCAAATACCCTCAAACAAAAGTTTGAGAATCAAAACTTTGCAACAAATAATAAAACTCCAAAAAGGGAAAATATGAAAAGAAAAAAAAAAACACGAAACATGATATTTTGGCACTACTTACATGTAATTAAATAAATATGTATATAAAATCTATTCATCAGAAATGTAAAAATTCAGAATATACACATACAATAGTAAGTACTAAAATAGGAAATATTTATACTGTAAAATAAAATAATATAATAAATCATACCAGCAATAAAAAGTTAATTACAAAATTTCCACATAAGGAAACAGTAAAATTTATAAAATAGAATGAAAAAAAGCAGAAAATGTAAGTTGGATAAAAAATAATGTAATAAAATAAAGCAGAGAGAGTAGAAGTTTCCAACATATGAATAAATAAAGTCTCTTTAAAAGAAAAACAGTGCAAAAGGTCACTAATATTTAAAACTATGTTTTAAGAACGGTTTCCAGAAATAAGAGAAAATCAAACTCTAAAGCTTGAAAGGGCTCAATGAATTAGTGGGAAAATTGTGTGAGAAATACTCCAGTAACATTTGTAGGCTTTAAGTTTAAGAAATTACATTGGATCTCCAGGAAAAAGTCTATGATTTGAAGAGAGAAGAAACAAATTCATTTGATAGATTCTGACAACAAACAAAGCAAAGCAACAGAATATCATTTTGATGGAGTACAAAGCAAGAAATGTAAAAACTAATGTTTTAAGAGCCATGTAAGATATTTTTCAAGAATCAAGGATATTTTAAAAACTATACTAGCATGGAAAGAAGGAACCAGAGCAATATGGCTGAATGGAAGCCTCCAGTGATCGTCCTCACAACAGGAACACCAAGTTAAACAACTATCTACACACGCACACACACAAAATGCACCTTCATGAGAACCAAAAATCAGGTGAGCAATCACAGTACCTGGTTTTAACTTCATATCACTGAAAAAGACGCTGAAGAGGTTAGAATAAACACCCTCAAATTACCTACACCAGCCCCCGCCATCCCTCAACAGTGGCTGGGTGTCATGGAGAAGGAATCTGTGCACTTGGAGGAGATAAGAGTACAGTGATTGTGAGACTTTGCATTTTATTTATTTATATATTTATTTAGAGACCGAATCTTGCTCTGTCGCCCAGGCTGGAGTGCAGTGGTGCAATCTCAGCTCACTGCAACCTCCACCTCCTGAGTTCAAGTGATTCTCCTGCCTCAGCCTCCCGAGTAGCTGGGATTACAGGTACCCACCACCATGCCCAGCTATTTGAGACTTTGCATTTAAACCCATTGCTGCCCCGTCACAGCAAAAAGTGACACAGGACCAAATTTGGCCAGCGCCCAAGAGAGAGCAATTAGACCAGCCTGGAGGTAAATCATCCACCCTGGGAGTCGGAACTTTAGTTTCGGCAAGCCTTACCACTGTGGGCTAAAGAACTCTGGGATACTAAAGAAACTTGGTGGTTTTTCCTTCAGGAGCTCTTGTAAGACTGGATAAAGAAAATGTGGCACATATACAACATGGAATACTATGCAGCCATAAAAAAGAATGAGTTCATGTCCTTTGCGGGAACATGGATGAAGCTGGAAACCATCATTCTCAGCAAACTAACACAGGAACAGAAAACCAAACACTACGTGTTCTTGTAACTTGTAAGTAGGAGCTGAACAATGAGAACACAGCTATTGCATGCTGGGCTTAATATCCACGTATGGGTTGATAGGTGCATCAAACTACCATGGCACACGTTTACCTATGTAATAAACCTGCACATCCTGCAAATGCTGCCCAAAACTTAAAATAAAAATTAAAATTAATGAAAAAATATCTTAAACTCATTTTATGAGGCCAGTATTACCCTGATAGTAAAACCAAACAGACACCTCAGAAAAAGAGACCAATATCCCTGAGGAACACTGATGCAAAAATCCTCAACAAAATAGCAGCAAATCAAATACAACATCACCCTAAAAAGGTTATTGATCATAAACAAGTGGGATTTATCCTAGAGGTCCAAGGAGGCTACAACATATGGAAATCAATCAATGTAATACATCATATCAACAGAATGAAGGACAGAAACCATATGATCATTTCAACTGATGCTGAAAAAGCATATGATTAAACTCAACATCTCTTCATTATTCAAAAAGAAAAGAAAAAAAACTCCAAAAAGTGAGTATAGAAAGAACATACCTCAACATAATAAAGAACATATATTACAGACCCACAGCTAATATCATACTGAATAGGGAAAAACTTAAAGCCTTTTCTCTAAAATCTGGAACACAGAAAGAATACTTATTTACATCATCGTTATTCAATGTAGAGCAATTGGGAAATAAAGAGCATCCAAACTGGCAAGAAAGAAGTCAAGTTATATTTTTCTTTGCAGATGATATGATCTTATACTCGAAAAAACTTAAAACTCCACAAATAAACCATTAGAACTGATAAACAAATTCAGTAAAGTTGCAGGACACAATATCAACATACAAAAATTGGTAATTTTCTATAAGCCAACATCAAACAATCTGAAAAAAAATGTAATAGCATTTACAATAGCCACAAATCAAACAACATATCTAGGAATTAACCAAAGAAACAAAAGATATCTACAATGAAAAGTATAACAAAACATTGATGAAAGAAATTGAAGAGTACACAAAAATATGGAAAGATAGTCCATGTTCATGAATTGAGGAATTAATATTTTTAAAATGTCTATCATACCCAAATAAATCCATAGATTCAATGCAATGCCTATCAAAATACCAACAACATTCTTCACAGAAATGGATAAACAATCCTAAAATACATACGAACCACAAAAGACCCAAAATAGCCAAAGCTATCCCAAGCAAAAAAAACAAAACTGGTAGGATCACATTACATTCCTTCAAATTACACTACAGAGCTATAGTAACCAAAACAGCATGGTACTGGCATAGAAACAGACACCAATGCAACAGAACAGAGAGCAGAAACAAATTCACACACTTACAGTGAGTTCATTTTTGACAAATGTGTCAAGAATACATGCTGGGGAAAGACAGTCTCTTCAATAAATGTTGCTGGGAAGACTGGTTTTCCAAATGCAGAAGAATGATCCTAGATCCATATGTTTTGCCATATACAAAAATAAAATAAAAATTGATTAAAGATTTAAGTACAATACCTCAAACTACATAACTACTAAAAGAAAACTTTGGGGAATCTCTCCAGGACACTGAAGTGAGCAAATATTTTTTTGAGTATTACCTCTCAGGCAATCAAAGAAAAGCGAAAAAATGGGATATTATGTTGAAAGTCTTCTGAATAACAAAGGAAACAATCAAGGAAGTGACGAGACAACCCACAGAATGTGAGAAAATATTTGGAAACTCACCATCTGACAAGGGATTCATAACCAGAATAT
Source organism: Mandrillus leucophaeus (assembly GCF_000951045.1). NCBI lineage: Eukaryota > Metazoa > Chordata > Mammalia > Primates > Cercopithecidae > Mandrillus > Mandrillus leucophaeus. Next base: position 1,874,710 of record NW_012101388.1, on the reverse strand, counting down.
ATCAGGAGCTCCAACAACTCTTAGGAAAAAAATACAAAAATCCAATTAAAAATTAGCAAAAGATCTGAGTAGACATTTCTCAGTACAAGACATACAAATGGCAAACAGGTATACAAAAAGATACTCAACATCATTGTTCATCAGAGGAATGCAAATCAAACTATAATGAGATATATCTCATCCAAGTTAAAATGTTTTTTATCCAAAGGACAGGCAATAACAAATGCTGGCAAGAATGTGGAGAAAAGAGAACCCTTGTACATTGTTGATGGGAATGTAAGTTAGTATGATGACTATAGAGAACAGTTTAGAGTTTCCTAAGAAATCTAAAAGTAGAGCTACCATATGATCCAACAATCCTACTGCTAGGTATATACCAAAAAGATAGAAAATCAATATATTTCAGACATACCTGCACTGCCATGTTTATGGCAGCTTTGTTCACAATAGCCAAGATTTGGAAGCAACCTAAATGTCCATTAGCAGATGAATAAAGAAAAGGTGGTGTATATATATACAATTGAATGCTATTCAACCACAAAGAACAATAAGGTCCTGTCATTTGCAACAACATGGATGGAACTGGCGGTCATTATGTTAAGTAAAATAAGCCAGACACAGAAAGACAAACGTCATATGTTCTCAGCTAAACATTAAAACAATTGAACTCATGGAGATAGAGAGTAGAATGACAGAGCCTGAGAAGGGTAATGGGGTCATTGGGGGGAATGCGGGGATCATTAACGGGTACAAAAAATAGAAAAAAATGAAGAAGTTTTAGTATTTGAGAGCACACCATGGTGGCTATAGTCAATAACAATTTAATTGTACATTTTAGAATAACTAAAATAATTAGATTCTTTGTAACACAAGGGATAAATGCTTCAGTGACGGAGACCCCATTTACCCTGATGTAATTATTACACATTGTATGTCTATATCAAAATGTATCATGAACCCCATAAATATATACACCTACTATGCCCCCATAAAATTAAAGACTAAAAATTTAAAAAAGAACTACTGTATGATGCAGCAATTCCACTGCTAGGTATATACACACAAAAAAATGAAATCAGTTTATCAAGGAGATATCTGAACTCTCATGTTTATTAGCAGCAGTATTCACAAAAGCCAGACTTTGGAATCAACCTAAGTGTGCATCAACAGACAAACTGAAAAAGAAACATGTGGTTCATATATGCAATGGAAGTACTATTCAGCCACAAATAAATGAGATCCTGTCATTTGCAACAACATGAATGGAACTGGAGGTCATCATGTTAAGTGATATAAGCCAGGCATAGAAAGACAAACTTCATATATTCTCACCCATATGTGGGAGCTAAAAATTAAAGCAATTTAACTCATGGGGGTAGAGAGTAGATTGATGGTTACTAGTGACTATCAAGGGTAGTAGGGGAGGGGCAGTGGGGATGGTTAATGGATACTAAATATAGTTAGAATAAGTAAGATCTAGTATTTGATAGCACAACAGGGCAACTACAGTCAACAATTTTGTTGTACATTTAAAAATAACTAAAAGTACAATTGGATAGTTTGTAACACAAAGAAAGGATAAATGCTTGAGAGGATGAATATTCCATTCACCCTGCTGTGATTATTACACAAGGTAGGCCTATATCAGAATCTCTCATGTACCCCATGTACCTACTATGTAAACACAAAAATTAAAATTAAGAAAATGGACAATAAAAAAGAAACATTAGAAGGATATAAAAACAATAAATGAGTTTACAAAAAAAAACTATATCAGCATTCAAATTTTAGAGATGATTTTACTGCTATGTTTCCTATGATCATCTAGAGAATTAACTTTATCTGATAAATAAGTAATTTAGTTAATCTGGGGTTTATATTTACCCTTTCACATAGGAGTTGTTGTATGTAGTTGGTTATTTTTAGGTAGTTGGGTCTATAAAATTTTTCATTTAATTAGTTTTCTAGTATAATTGCACCATAAGCAGAACACATTCCAATCCTAGACATTTCAAATGCATCTCCTAAGAAAAACATGAGCTTTTCTTCTGTGATAACAATACGATTATCATAGTTTAAAAAATTAACACTAATTTCCTCATGTTACCTAACATCTAAACAATATTCAAATTTATTCTAAATGTTTAGAAAATAATATGTACAATTTTGATTTTGAAACAAGGTTCCATCTAAGTTTTGTAGGAGGTCATTTACCTGAATATCTGCCAAATCACATATTCTTACAGGCTTAAAGACTGTAGACACAAATATTCGTGATAAATTAATTTTCTTTTTGTGAAAGAAACCACCAGAATAATTTTAGGAATTCTGAAGTCAGAATGAGTAAATGAGTTGTTACCACTGATCAAATAACTTTAGTTAGACTATATACTTCAGGTGCTGTATAATGAATCAATATAAAAACCAAAGAAAGTACTAACTGTGTATGCATACTATGTCCTAGATGCCCTTGTATCCTTCATATGTAAAGACACTACTAGTTTTCTCTAATACTTCAGCATTTCTTTCTCCTTTATGGCATTTTTAAAGCAATTAAGTCAGTTGTCAATAGATTGTAAATATTTTAAATGTGTCTTATGGTTTCCTGGTATTTTCTTAAACGTATTCCTCTGTCTTTTCCTTGGAAAACTGAAATGAGGACTAGAGAAGTGATTAGATGAAGGCTAAATGGTGGGAACCTTTCAAAAGTAATGCCATGTATTTTCTGTTTTGTATCATCAGCAGGTATGTAAGGTCAAGTTTTCCCACTATTCCTGATGCTGAGGTTGAGTCCTTGGTTAAGATGGTGGCTGGAAGCTCTCTATTAAGTGAGTGATTTTTTCCTCTGAAATTAGTAGGCAATCTGTGAAACACTGCTACTATACAAATATGCTTTCCACTTTGTTTTGGAACCCACTGCTGATTCCTTCCCAAACAATCATTTCACTAAGGTTACAAATGCTGATTTTTTAATCCCATCACTCCTTCTCCATTTATTACCTCCCATCACTATTCTATAAAAAGAACTCCCTGGTGTCTACCTGTGTGCAGCACTCTGAGTCCATGGATTGTTATCTATTCAGTATTTCAGAATTAGTCATCACCTTTTTTGACATTAAAGTGTCCCAAATTTGGCAAGTAGAAGAAATAAGGAGAGAGAGTGAGAGAGAGAGAGAGTGAGAGAGAGAAAGAGAGGAAGAGAGAACGAAAATGAAAGAAAACTAATTTGTCAAGGTATTAACAATTATTAAATCCAAGTGTAGGTTATATGGCATTTATTTTACTATCCTTCAAATTTTCTATATTTAGAAAAACACAATAAAATTTAGAGAAAAAGGTAAAAGAAACTATTTTTCATTTATATTTAAACTACTACATATATTAATATTGAAATGCAAGCAAGAAATTAATAAATGTGACAGAAAATGAAATAGAAACTTTTCTCTATGTTTTATTAATGAGAAACTAGATTTTGAAAAGCATTATGCTAGATGCTTTATATATTTTATCATCTTACTCCCAAAACGTGTAAATTACATTTTGTTTTTATTTGCCAGTAGAAATTAAATGAATTACACAAGACCATATTACTACTAAGTTTTATCTTGACTCCAAAAACTATATTCTTTCCTATATACCACACATTGAAGAAAGTAGCCTTTGAGATTAAATTTCAGAGAAGTGGTTACTTTGCATTTTAAAATGAGTTACTATGAGGAATACAAAGGCAATCCAGGACATGCAATGCATGTCACAGACCATACTTAGTATTTTCGTGGATTTTCAAATTGATTCACTATGTAGCACCTTAGCTGTAGAGTGGAATTACAGTTATTTCATCAACGAGAACAATTCATTCAATCACACCAAATTTAAACTCAGAAAACCATAAAGTTACTCACTTGGTATGTTTCTTAAAATGGAAAATAATTTATCACCAATAGTTTTGCCTATAGACTTTAAGCTTGTCATTTTATGATCTTTGGCAAAAATCCAGTCATGTGGTTTATTACAATGCTGCCTATGTAACATTGGCAGAAATACAAAACTAAACATTTTGTTCAAATGTCCCTTCAGTCGTTAAAAAGAAAAGTAGTCTTTTAAGTACAGCACTGCCCTAGAGTAAATCATGTCTTATTTTCATAAAGATAGAAGGAGAACACTAGCTTTTAGTATTTAATGGCTATGGATCATGTTATACCCAGAACCTGCAAGAGCTGGCATTGCTCCCCTGAGAGACACGTTATCTCCCAGGAGCACACCACAGGACAAACATGATTTATTTCTCCTAAATGCCTTGTAATTTTCTAAAACTGCTTAATATCTGTGGTATCAGGAGATAAAAACAGAATTTATTTTAACTGTAAACACAACAGCAGTTCTTTATTTTCGTTGGGTAGAGAGGTGAATCCCTGGAATAATAAATCGAAAAAATTAAGTACATTCAAAATGGCTTCTTTATAATTATCAACTGTAACTCGGAGATTTTTTTGCTAAAGACTCCAAATAAATATTTGTTGATTAATGCTATTCATTAATATGTACCATAAAAAGGCCATTTAAAAATATTAATTTGTAGTATTCAAGTCAATGCTCCTAATTTTAATTATATAAATGTATATCATGTGGTAACATTATTAAAATTCATTATTAGATAATAGGTTTTAATATAGAAGCTGACCTTCAAAAATGGTAATTCAATATGCTTTGCATTATTTACTACTTAATTTGTAAGAAGAAAGATCGAAGGCAGGTGGATAAATTTGGTATAAAAGAAGTAACCCCATTTATCCACAGGGATCAGCTTAGTCAGAAAATATGATTGAACATAAATCTCAGTATTTAGAGGACTAGAAAGAGCAAAACAATGGAAATAGTCATAATCCTTGACCTTTACATTTTGCTTGGAGGCTAAAGCAATATTGATTTTACAAACAACAAAAGAAACACACACAAAAATCCATGTTAAATCTGGCAGCAAAAACTCAAGCAGCTTGGAAACCTGTGTGGTGGAGACGAGCCGTGGGTGTTGCAGCAGACAATTCCAGATACAAATTTTGGTCCTTGCCAAATTGATCCTTTCACTTTACCCCTGTATTCAAACCCACAGGTCAGAATACCATCATATCCTACTGTGGCCAATGGGAAAGTCACTATCCATTGATGTTTACATTTGTAAACTTAAATAATAATAATACTAAATAAGTTAGATTCATGTATATTAAATACCTGGCAAAATAAGACATTCGAAAAAGGCTGGCTCTCTCTTTGCATGTGTATGTAAGGTTGAATCTCTGTAAGTACAGATTTATGCACAGATATACTACAATAACAAATGTACTTCTTTATAATTAATAAAGCTAGGTTCCTAGCTTTATTCATTATGAAATATATCAATTACTCTTGGTCAGTTTTTATTAATGTGAGTAGACTATAAGATAAAGCAAACAAGCATAACTCTAAAGAAGAGGAAGATTTTTATAAAACTAGACAATCTGCCAAACATATGCACAAGGATTAACTAATGTAATTCAAGCACCATATAGCTTTAGGTTTACTACAATCCCAATTGATGGATGAGATTATGAAAATTCAATGATGTCAAATGACTTGACTAAAATTATGTAGCCAGCAATTAAGTTGCAGAGCCACTGATGACAGTGATTTCTCACTATTTTCTTATTTCAACTCACCATACACACTGGCATGAGACATTACAGGTAGGAATGGTGGCATTATCATCTTATTCCCTGATACCACTGCCTGCTTGAGAATATACAAATGAACATATTTAGTGATTAGAAGAGGAGAAAGAGTAGATAATTTATTAACAAAAAATATTAAAATGCCAAGTTCAAAAAACTTAGCAGTTAAAATAATTGAAGATAAATAGTCACAACAAATAAAGGAAGAAGGAATAGCTAAAAATTACAATAATTTCTAAAGAAGGCCTCAGTACCATGGAAGAAGCAGAAACCATGTCAGTGATGCATTTGGAAGTAGAAAGGGAAGGTGCAATAACGTGGGTAGAAAATGATGCATTTCTGAACGGAAGATTTAAACAAAGGAGAAAAGAAAGGACTCCTGGCAGGAAATTTTATATGATAACGACTTGGTTCATCCATTCATTCATTCATTCTTTTATTTTTACCCTGCCAGCTTCCCAGGCTCCAACTTGCAGAGTTGGACAAGGTAGTTACACTGTAAAAGCCAGGGAACTGCAGGTTTAACAAGCACAACCAGGTGACTCCGACGCAGGTGGGAATAGTTCGAGACACTTTTGTTTCAATGGTGGTAAGTTGGTGAAAAGGTAAAATTGAACATTAGAACCTGGGTGACAGAGCTAGACTCCATCTCAAAATAAATAAATAAATACACAAATAAGAAGAAGAAAAGAAAGAAAAGTTTCCATAAATTGGGGTGAAAATATGCAACATTCTAGGTTTTATATATAGCTGAGATTTATGTATTTTTTCTGTAGAAGACAGAAATATTTGTCTTTGTGTTTCTACCAAAAAAATTGTCATCTGTTCTCAGAAGTCAGAGTTTGAGTAAAGAGGCACCCTACAGTTTGAACATCTCATTATAATCTAGAATTAGGACAGTTTATTCATCACGGAGAGAAAAACCAGACCGCATGGCCAGTAGTAGAATCACCTGAGACAGCAAATGTGAGGCCCATGCTTCCAACAATTTAATAAGAAGTGTTTTGTGAACGTTCTGTGTTTAGAGCTGGGTTCCTTAGGACCACATTTTCAGGACATTGTGCCCTTTAACTTAGAAAGCCAATTTCAAACATTAATACCACATTTTTCAGGCTGCTCACATATTAACAATTTTAATTTATACCTTTAAAATGAAATACTGTTAAAATATATAGAAGTAAAGACTGCATTTTAAAATCACTGCAATAATGAGTCTACTCTGAAATAAGTTTCTCTGAAGTATAGGATACAGCCTTAGGTAAGTTTGAGCACAAACTGCCTCCAGAGTCAGATTGCCAGTACTTACATGCTAGCTAGATTATTAATAGCTGTTGATATGGGGTAAATCTTAGTGTCAGTTTTCTTATCTATATAATAGAGGCAATGCACTATCCTAACTGAACGTAGAAACAGAAAATCAAATACCACGTTCTCACGTGTAATTGGGAGCAATGGATACACATGAACATAAAGATGGAAATAATAGACACTGCAGGCTCAAAAGTGGGTGAGGGTGGGAGGGGAAGAAAGGGTTGAAAAATTACCGTAGAGTACAATGTTCACTAGTTGGGTAATAGGTGGAGACCACTAGGTAACATATGCATGTTAAAAACACGCACATGTATACCCTAAATCTAAAAAAACCCACAATTTCGAAAAACTTAAAATCAATAGAGAAATAAAATACAGGCATTAATAATATCACCCATTATAGCTTTGTTCTTAACATTAAATAAGCTAGTAAATGACAAGGGTTTAGACCAGGGTCTGATACAAAGAAAGTACTCAGTATATTTTGGCTGCTTTTAAAAGTTATTATTATTATCATCATTGTCCTTTTAATTATTTTTCAACTTTTTTTTTTTATGGTAGTTAGATTCCTGCAGTTTAAATCTACACATTTTGATGCTCAATGCAGTGAAAATATCTGTTAACATTCTTCAGTCATTCTAAATCTCCCAATCACAACTCTGCTCAGAAGTTGCTTGGAGTCAAGAGAATTAAGAATGAAGATTGGATACAATTCTCCAGTAGTTAATGAGTGCTTTTTTTTTTTTTTTTTGTACAAGATTCATTCTTTGGGAAAATCACAGATGGATAAATCACCATCTCTAACCTTGAGTTCATACACTGATAGAATGAAAATATCTCCAGATAATGAAAACTGTCTAAAATGATGTAGTATGTTGAAATATCAATAGGGAGCACCGAGGAGGGAGAGGTAGGTTCATGCTCACTTTAGGATTTTACCTTTTACACAATACCCTTTAGGCAGTGGAGAATAGGAAAAAAAAAATGCAGGTCCTGGATTTGTGGCTAGATAAGGTGGAAGGTGATAGTCAACTAAGAGAAAACAAATGATAAATTAAACACTGTATATGTTTTAGTTCATTCTCACACTTCTATAAAGAAATACCTGAGAATGGGTAATTTATAAGGAAAAGAGGTTTAATTGGTTTACAGTTCTGCATGTCTGGAGAGGCCTCAGGAAAACTGAGAATCGTAGCAAAAGGGGAAGAGGCATGTCTTACATGGCAGCAAGCAAGAGATAGCAGGCAAGAGCAGGGAACATTGCCTTATAAAACCATCGGAGTTCGTGAGAACTCACTCACTGTCATGAGAACAGCATGGAGGAAACTACCCCAATGATCCAATCACCTCCCACCTGGTTCCTGCTTCAACATGTGGGGATTATGAGGATTATAACTCAAGATGAGATTTGGGTAGGGACACCGAGCCAAATAATATCAGTATATAATGCAACTTATGAAGCTGTAGACCAAAATAGTTTTAATTTTTAAAAAATTTTTCTCTACTTAAATAGAGAGGGCATGCAAAAGAGATATCTGTGTCCTGTATATATCTACTCGCTGGTCTACCCACAGGATAGCGAAAGAAATAAGTCTCTCTGAAGAGATTGTTTTCTGTACACAGGGCTTCCTGGGGAGCAAAAATAAGTTGGATAAACACTTTTCTGTATTTATAAATAAACATGTTCTCTTTAAATAATAAATTATATTTTAAACTTCCATTTGAAAAAACAATACAGATAAAATACTTCTAAGTAAATTTTGGTCTTCTGCAGCTGAAGGAACTGACTAGGAACTAAGTATTGGCTTTGACAGTCTTCTGGTTTGCACTAAAATAAGTACTGTTCTGCAACTGACTTAGAAATCTACAGATTAGATGATTTAAAAAAATAAGACTTTACTTATGCTTCTACTAAAGAAGGCAGGAGAAGGGTCTTAAAAAGTGATTTGAATGTGTGGAGAAAATTAATGAAGAAATCAATTTAAGCTTTCCTTCATATACAGCAAGTCCTTGAATAATATTGCTTCATTCAATGATGCTACAACCATGAGGGAAAAAAAAAAAAAAAAAGATTGATTCCCAGCCTGGGCCACTAGGTAGGAGTGTGGGTTAGTGAGGGTCGGTGTTGCTGTGGGGGGGGTGTGTGTGTGTGTGTCTGTGTGTGTGTGTTTCTGTTTCTGTGTGAGCGGCTCTGCAGCAGGATGGTGTCCTGTCCAGAGCTGGTTCCCACCGGGTGTCCTATGCTGCCAGGAGATGTTCTGGGCACCCACAACCCTGAACTGAAATAATATGGGAAATAATTTTCTTACTTGTGTCTATTAATCTTTCTTCAGTGTATGTATACCTCACATTTATGTCCATGTTTAATTTGCTAAGTAATTTGGTCTTTATTTAGAGGTTTGGTGATGTTTTTGTAACCAGAAAGATGCTATAGGAACTTAATTCTTGTTTGTATCAATTAGCCTATGGTAAAATTAGTTTTGTTATATGTCATTTTGTTTAAAGTCAGCAGTTTTTAAGAACCTGTCAATGACATTATGTAAGGACTTACTTTATACAAATAGATAACCAATAATTCTGAGATATCTAGTGAAGCATAATGACTCAATATTAGAACTAAGAACCTAGAACCTAAGTATAAAATTAAAAATTAAAAGGGATCAAGAGGAAGCAGAAATAATACCAACTATTATCCTCAGACATGGCAACAAATCATAAAAAGCTCTGAAATGGGATATTAAAGAAACATTTAAATTTAGATTTTAAAAATTTAGTGTAATGCACTTACTTACGCTTTTTTTGCAAGATACTTTAGCAACTGGAATCATTCCAAAGCAAGTGCATTTGACCTGAAAAATCTCATTTCTAGAAGAAAGCTGACATCCTCCTTTACTTTCAATTACTCTGCTAATGTTGATAAATAACAAATTTCTATCAAAGCATCCCTGAGACATAAGTGAAAAATCTTTAAAGAAAAACTCTCTGAAGATGTTAACCTAAGACATTTTTTGGCAATATAAATCTTGGAATCTACCTCAGATATAACATTCATAATGGAATAGCAAACAAAAATTGTATCAGTATTTTTTGTTTTCCCTCATTTAATGAATTAACATTTAGTGACTGAATACATCAATTATGCTAGGCACTATGTGAAGTTACACACACACACAAACACACACACACACAAACACATAGGGACATAATTAGTTCATTGGAATTATATCTTGGCCTAGTTTGGGACCTACATTTATTCCTAATCTTAATGCTTGAGTTTATGAAAGATGGAGCCTGGTTATCATCTGAATTTTGCTGCTGAGCCTTTTCTGGAACAATAATAAACACTTTAGTTTACCTTCTGGCAGGCTACAGTAACTTTTTTAAAGGAAATCATAAGGTATCAACCTTACTTTAAAATTTGATCATATATTTTTGGATTAGTCATCTACTATTTGTGCACAATTGAGACAATTTATTGGGTTAGATATTTCAGGGTATCATTTATATATTTCTTGACCTTTTATGAATAAAGATTATACTTAGAAGAGTTACTGTTGTTTGCTCTGTTGGGTAAAGTTGTGTGTGTGTGTTGTAAGTGTTGTACTGCTGCTGTTGCTTCAATGTAACTTTCCAGCTAGAAAAGCAAAGATGAGGAACATGAAGTTTTCAATTTTAGCAGTGATGGCTCAGGGCTGAGTAACAAAAAGTGTAGTTTGGAATGTTGAGAAGAAGCCTCTTTACATCATTTCTGTGAAAATAAGCAATATCTTGGCATCCAGATCCCTTTATAGATTGTCACAATGATATCAGCAAAGACACCTTCAGCAGTGGCTGTGGAGAGGCTCCTCTGGGTAGATTCAAGAACTGGAAGCACAGGGCAGTCTAGGGGCAAACTGAACGCATATGAAGACTGAAAAGGTGATCCAATAAGGAGAACATAAATCAATGAACAATTACATAAACAATTTCAATAACACTTTTCATAGGAAAGGAGATAAGATACGACAACATTTCAACATTTTACGTTTTGGATTCAAAAAATATTAGCCCTTATTTTTAAAAAATCATCTTATACTGCTCTTTTCTTTACATACTTTCCCTGGCATTCTTGTTCTTCCAACGAGCCACATTAATTGGTATTTCAGGACCTTTCCTTTCACTGCGTCTTTCACCTGGAATATTCTTTCCTAGACCTTTGTCTTGCTTTTTACATTCTTTCATTTATGTCTCTACTTACATATTACCATCTAGGAGAGATTTTCCAAGACTACCCTAACTTGATTGTCTCTCTCTACTCATATTATTCTCTTTTGCAGTATCTTACTTATTTTTTTTTTCATATCGCTTATCACTGCTTGGAAGTACATTATTTATTAGGGATTTATCTACTTCTTTATTTCCTCTCTTTATCCAACTGGAGTGTAAGGATAAGGGCAGAGCCTTATTAGTCTACACAAAGTAGGTGGTCAAAATGTTTTTAAATACATGAAAAATCAACTTATGACTCACTGATTATCTTTTTTATTTGTCTAGTTTACTGTTTAATTTGTCCACTGAGCTGACTTTATTTCATTTTTATATTTCACTTACAGAATTTCTATTTGATTTCTTTTGAAAGATGTTCTTTTTCCAGTGTCCTGTTTTTACAGGTTTTTTGTTTGTTTGTTTGCATTCCTCTTTTAATGCTTTGTACATTTCAGACATCTTATATTTTAAAATATATTCTGATCTACTTTATTTTTAAAATCTTCTCAGGGTATACAACTCTCCTAATTCGCTCACTTAGTAGATTCGCCAACGCTTCTTTGCGTGTTGTTTAATACTTGTCGTAAGCACATTTTTGGGAGCTTGGTTTTCTGTGGGAATCCGATGCCCCAGGTTACCAAAGCATCTTACATCTTCATGGTGAAATATGGGTGGGCCTCTGCTGGTGCTCACTCAATTTTTTCAGTTCACATATTTTATTATGTTAATTCTTGTATTCATGGACCCTGCACCTCCTGTAGTCATGAAAATTTGAATTTCACACTAACTAGTGGTTTAGGATTCTCACAAATTGTTGTGGCTCTTATTTTCCCCCATCTGGAGCACAATCTTAGCTGATGGCAGGTTTCCTTGCGGGGGCATATTTGTGGATGGGAATTCCCAAGCTCTGGTACACATCTTGACCCCTTTTGATAACTAATTTCTAGCTCCATTTGTTCACCATGTCTTAAGTCTGAAATAAGTCCCCTGTATAAAAATCTAGCACACAGCACTTCTCTCTGATAATTTATCTCCAGTTGAAATGACAGAGGAAACATATTGATTTTGACTTCCACTCACTGCACCCACATTGAGATTCTTCTTCACTTGTAACAGCTGTTGGTTCCTTTTCTTTATTCTAAGCTTACCAGTATACCCTGGCACTATTTTCTTATATTTAAGATAATCTTTGTTTGTGTTTTAATTTAAGTATGTGTTGGAACCAAAGTCTTTAGATCAATTTTGTAAAACATATTGAAAAATGAAAAAAATACAGAACTATTGATAGTTAAGGCAGAAAACAGGGAGCTACAAAGATAAACATGCAGAGAAACCAACAGCCAAGGCAGAATGCATTCTTCCCAGAAAAGCTTCAGATAAACGTTGAGTTTAGCGAAGAAGATCTGGAATCACTTGACTGACTGCAGGATATAAGTCATAGTAATTATAAACGAACACAAAGGGGCTAGGACAAAACACTGCATGTGTCCTCATATAGAAACCCTTGCTTACAAAAATGATGGACAAGGAGCAGCACTGGCCCCAGACTAAAGGCATATATATATCATCCCTACTATTTTAACAACACAGAGAGATCTAGAGATCCTTTTGAATACAAGGCTACATTATACAGATGTTAAGAGAGAAAAGTAGTCTCTTTCCAGTAAATGTTGAAATGGATCTTCATTTATGTATATGTAGCTTATATTCAGACCCCCCCTCCATTCATGGAGAGACCTGTTATACAATTGAATCTATGTAACGACAGAGGACACTCAGTCACCATCTATCATACTACCTTAGTGTTTCATTCATAGATATAAAGACACCTCTAAGAATTCTGACAAAGATAGTTAAAAGTAATGACTTAAAAGAGAAAAATCTAAATAGAAAATGTTTTTTACCTTATCAAGAGTGAAAACTCATTGCTTGTTCATTCTCAAGCAAAAGAAACTACTGTTATTATACTTAGATACATTTTTATTAAGATATTTTAGTTTTCAGTATGTTTAATAGTGAAATGAAAATACAAATAAGATGAAGAATGTAAAAATAGAGGTGAGTGAAGATATAATTGATACAGGAAAGTTACAAAAGAGAATGAGGGTGTGGGTTTCAAAGCACTGATGTAGGGAATTGATTTACCTTTTGCAGGATGGATAATGAGAACACTCATTGTAATGAAGGGTGAAGGAAAAGATCTAAACAATTAGGATTGAAAGTAACTTAAAAATCACTTGGGAAAGCTTTATAAAAAATCTTACGTAATACCTTTTATTCTCTAATTGAAGAAGAAAGTATAATATTCTATGAGCATGAGGTATGTGGATAGTGGCGTTCTGTTATATTTGAGCAAAGTAGAGAGGTTAATCAATAACCACTATAGAAAATAGAAAGCGGAGCTTACTAGGTAAATTTCAGTAACATAAAGTTCCAGCAACATTATTTACATAATTTATGGTTTTACTTCAGGGACAATAGCAATCTGGCATTAAAAGTATAGAAGATAAACAGGTTAATCTGATTAGTCATCACAACTTTGTGTGTGTGTGTGTGTGTGTGTATGCACACATGTGTGTTCATGCATGTGCAGGTGTACAGGCAGGCCAATTGGGTAAGCATGTAGAGGATATTGGCAAATAATTAGTTGAAGGGATTAACCATGATATCTTAGCTGAGTAAAAAAATTAGAAAAAAAGGAAGAGAAGTTTGCTAGTAGAAGGAAATGACCTAAGTCTAAGGAAAAATGCTCTGATATTTCTAAAGAACCACTGCAGAGACAATAAAGAAATAAGAGAAGTGGACAATTTGGAGGACATAAAAAGACAGTGAACATAGTAAGGTTTTAATGGTGCAAATGTTTCAGGTAATATTAAGCTTCATTATTCAAGATACAGTCTGAAGTGAAAAGTAGATAAAAATATTTACAAATGAAGATGTTACAGAGATAAATGTCTATCTTGTTGGGTTCTAAAAAAAGTTGTTGATGAACAAAATGAAAGAAAGTACTGTGAATGAGAATACAATGTCCTCAAATAATGACAATAATACAGTAATTAGTTAGAAGATTAGAATAGAAGGTAATACAAAGGGGTAACAGAAGCAAGATTTTTATATAAAAAAGAAATATTACTTGAATTAAATTTCTTAGAAGGAGAAATAGAAATGGGGCTTTGGCAAATGGAAACACATCCCATGCTTATGGATAGGTAGAATCAATATTGTGAAAATGACCACACTGCCAAAAGCAATCTACAAATTCACAGCAATTCCCATCAAAATACCACCATCATTCTTTACAGAACTAGGAAAAACAATCTTAAAATTCATATGGAACCAAAAAAAAAAAAAAAAAAAAGAGAGAGCCTGCATAGCCAAAGCAAGACTAAGCAAAAAGAACAAATCTGGAGGCATCACATTACCTAACTTCAAACTATACTATAAGGCCATTAGTCACCAAAACAGCGTGGTACTGATACAAAAAACAGGAACATAGACCAATGGAACAGAATAGAGAACCCAGAAATAAACCCAAATTCTAACAGCCAACTGATTTTCAACACAGCAAACAAAAACTGGGGAAAAGACACTCTATTCAGCAAATGTGCTTGAATAATCGACAAGCCACATGTAGGGGAGTGAAACTGGATCCTTATCTCTCACCTGATACAAAAAATCTACTGAAGATGGATCACAGACTTAAATATAAGACCTGAACCTATAAAAATTATAGAAGATAACGTCATAAAAACTCTTCTAGACATTGGCTTAGGCAAAGATTTCATGACCAGGAACACAACAGCAAATGCAACCAAAACAAGGATAAATAGGTGGGACTTAATTAAACTACAGAGCTTCTGCACAGCAAAAGGAACAGTCAGTAGTGTAATCAGACAAGCCACAGAGTGCGAGAAAGTCTTCACAATCTATATATCTGACAAAGGACTAATATCTGGAATCTACAAGAAACTCAAGAATAAAACAAACAACTCCATGAAAAAGTGGGCTAAAGACATGAATAGACCATTACCAAAAGAAGATATACAAATGGCCAACAAACATATGAAAAAATGCTCAACATCACTAATGATCAGGGAAATACAAATCAAAACCACAATGCAACATCACCTTACTCCTGCAAGAATGACCATAATCAAAAAATAAAAAAATAATAATAGATGTTGGTGGGGATACAGTGAAAAGGGAACACTGCTGGTGAAAATGTAAACTAGTACCATCACTATGCAAAACAACGTGGAGATTCCTTAAAGAACTAAAAGTAGAACTATCATTTGATCCAGCAATTCCACCACTGGGTATCTACCCAGAGGAAAAGAAATCATACAAAAAAGATACTTGCGCATACACGTCTATAGAAGCACAATTCACAATTGCAAAAACATGGAACCAGTCAAAATGCCCATCAGTCAACGAGTGGATAAAGAAACTGTGGTGTATATATCTATATATGATAGAATACTACTCAGCCATAAAAAGGAATGCATTAATAGCATTCACAGCAACCTGGATGGAACTGGAGACTATTAGTCTAAGTGAAGTAACTCAGGAATGGAAAACCAAACAGTCTATATTCTCACTCATAAGTGGGAGCTAAGCTATGAGGATGCAAAGGCATAAGAATGATACAATGGACTTTGCGGATTCAGGGGAAAGGGTGGGAGGGGAGTGAGGGATAAAAGACTACAAATTGGGTTCAGTATATACTGTTCGGGTGATGGGTGCACCAAAATCTCACAAATCACCACTAAAGAACTTACTCATGGTCGGGCGCAGTGGCTCATGCCTGTAATCCCAGCACTTTGGGAGGCCGAGGCAGGCAGATCACCTGAGGTCAGGAATTCGCGACCAGCCTGGTCAATATGGTGAAACCCCATCTCTACTAAAAATAATTTTAAAAAAACAAATAGGCAGGTGTGGTGGCACACTCCTATAGTCCCAGCTACTTGGGAGACTGAGGTAGGAGAATTGCTTGAACCCAGGAGCTGGAGGTTGCAGTGAGCCGTGATGGCACCACCGCACTCCAGTCTGAGTGACTCCATCTCAAAAAAAAAAAAAAAAAAAAGAAAAAGAAAAAAAAAAGAACTTACTCATAGGTTCTTTGAGTAAGAACCTATGTACTTACTCATAGGTACTCACCAAGTACCACCTATTCCTCAAAAACCTATGGAGAAAAAATTTAAAAAGATAAATTTTAAAAAAAGAAATGGGGCTTGGTTAAAATTTGATTTTAAATATAAATGTCCTTAATGTATTGGCTTTAAGAGACATGTATGTCAGAACAGGTTGGAATATGGGTATTAAGAATCAAACCCAAAACTGAGTTTTATTTTTTGCTCATATTATACATACAATATGGATTGGTAGGCTTCTTAGTCCATAGATCAATCAGAGACCCAGGCTGAGAGGGAGGCTTTACTGACTTACTGCAGCCATGATCTGGAACAGAGGAATTCCACCATCACATACACGGTGAAAGAGAGAAAGGGAAAAATGCCCCAAAATCATAAATGTAAATATCTAAAAATTACATAAAATACTTATCCTTAAAACTCATTCTCCAGAACAGTCACATGGCCCCAAAAACACGCAAGGGAGCTGGGAAATTTGGGGCAGTGGTAAATATCAATTCTCATATGGGATAGTTGAAATTAACTAAAGGGGAAACATGAAAATACAGTAAAAATGATTTATACTCAGCTACAAAACCTGGAGAAAAATATCTACAAATTATATTTAGCTATACTACCATTATCTGGAAAATAAACACCTGCATAAATATTTTAATATACATATCAAAAAGTATAGGTTAATTATACCATTTGCTTGTTCATTATTATCACCATCTTCAAATCATGTTGATTGCTAGTTTGTTTCTGAAAATACGTATTGGTTTGATCTGCTAAACAAGAACTGAATGCTAAAGGAAAATATTATAATAGTGCTACTACCTATTCACATAGAATGCTGTTATGGACAACCTCACCTCTTGGTTTTCCTTCTGGAATAAGTAATGCTATATTAGTTCATTTGGATTGACCCATGAAAATCGTCTTCATCAGGCATGATTCACCAAGCAGCTGCACACTTCACAACAGCAGTTATGAGAGACTTTCTTTTTTATTGGATAAGAAGAAAGATAATAAAATTGTCAAAAATGTACTGGGAAAAACAGGTTTGTTCAATATGTTGACCTTTTGATACCTGAATCAGACTTTCTTACTGAAAATAAAAAAGATTTCAGAGAACACAAGAGGTATAATATCCAAGATGAGTCAAGATAATTGATTACAAACTAAATAACAACATGAAAGAGAGCAAACCAGGGAAGGAATATGTCAGGAGGTTTCAGCTGGAGTATTTATTTTTATCAGTCAGGTGGTAGAGCTGCTTAATACTCAAAATAAGCATTTTGATTTTTGGCTTTGGTTTTATATTGGTGAGAATTCCTCATGTACGAGGAGAAATTAAAGACTTAATAGTGTTTGGGAGATGCAATATTAAGCTGACTTTTCTTATAGAATGTTGCCATCTTGAAGGGCAAGGATTCTCTGCAGTGAATGACTTACTTTTTTTTTTTTTTTTTTTTTGAGACGGAGTCTCACTCTGTGGCCCAGGCTGGAGTGCAGTGGCCCGACCTCGGCTCACTGCAAGCTCCGCCTCCCGGGTTCCAGTGATTCTCCTGCCTCAGTCTCTGGAGTAACTGGGACTACAGGCGCCCGCCACCACGCCTGGCCCTGCAGTGAATGACTTTTAAATGTCTTCCATATTCATTCCCCAAGGAAGCATTCTCTTTCGCCTACCAAATATCCTGCCCCATTTTTCTTTCTTTTTTAAAAAAAATCCATCACTGTGTCAAATGAGAGCTGTTATTATTTCCCAGCATTACTTGAACAGATGACTTGGGGCTTGATTTTCTATCTCCACTTAATTAAAGAGCTTTAAGTGGTAATATCACTGTTTGAAGATTTCTGATACTCTTACTAAGGTGTACCTATGTTAAACCAAACCAGTCCTTTTCATGAATTATACCTTGAATGCCATTTTAAATCACCTTAGCTGCTGTCAATGGCTTATTGCAAAAAGGGTGACATTTCAGTGGTATGCTTCCTTTGAAATTAAAGTGTTTTCCTTAGGGATGACTTCCCTTCTGGTGTGGTTGGAAGTCTCAATACAATGGCTTTATTTCACATCCCCCCAAAAAGTCAGGTTATTTAGGAGTTGTAAAAAATAAATACATTTTATCTAGTAGTACACAAACACAAATACCCTTCAACAAACAGAGCATGAATGATGAATCTTTCTTTTGATATTCAAGAATAACACGCTTGCTGGAAATATAGTTTACCAGTGTGTGAAATGCCTATAGTTTTACTTAACCAGTTTATTATTCTCAGCTCTTTTATTTTATGTATTTTATTAATACATGATAGATGTACATATTTGAGGGTACAAGTGATAATTTGATACACTGATGTAAACAATGTAAAGATCAAATCAGTTTAATTGGGATAGCCATCACCTTCAATATTTATCTTAGCTTTTATGGTAGGAAGTTTTGGATTATTCCTTGATAACTATTTTGAAATTAATTAAATAACTTATTCATCTAAAACAATAGTAACTTTGGTACAAATATAATGCACTACATAAAGACAACAGAACATGCAAAAATCAGACTTGTACCAGCAAAAGCTGCATATTTGGAGAGCCTACCAATATTGGTAATTCACATGCACTCATTCTGTTTTTATTAGAATTACCATTACTGTTTTTCATGTCAAGATGAATATATAATATACATGCTTGTTTTTTAATGAGACAAAATACAAAACACAAAAATAAAAAGAATAAAGGAAGCAAATTTGCTCCAACAACTGTGTGTGTGCATTTTAAGGTTGAAGAGATAACGCCAAATTCTTGTCTTCTTGAGTGACTCAAATATCTCATGTAGATATTTGAAAATTTTATCGTTTTCAATTCTGAATAGAAAAAAAATTCTTTCTTATGGTTTAATTGTTCTCTTCATGATGATTAGTACGATTGGGCAGCATTTCAAATTTGCTTTTAGTCTTCTATTATTCCCTGTTCATAGCTTTTGTTCTTTTATATGGATTGTTGTATTTAATGTTACAAGTTTTTATAATACAAATGTTTCAAAATAATATGAATGTTCTGACTACAAGTACTTTATATATGCCTTATATAATAGTTTATAGTTATATTTAGAATACATAGATGTACATGTGTTGACTAAAGAGATAGATGTCTATATTTATGTCTGTGCTGATTGAAGATTATGTGTGTGTATATATGTGTGTGTATATATGTATATATGTGTGTATATGTGTATGTGTGTGTGTATATATCCAATTACATTCTAGTCCTTTAAACTGAATTATGCTGCCTTTGGTTATTCTAATATATTTTATTTTGATAGACATTTTTACCATTTCTTTATGACTTCTGACTTACCTGGCACTTAGAAAGCCTTGCCCATATTAAGAAAGCAGAGGTAAACTGAATTTCAACAGAAACCTATGCATTGGTGAAAGACTGTTGCTTCAGATCACGATTTTAGCCTTCTTGCTTTTGCATTATTTTTCCACAATTTATTGTCTACATAGGACATTCCTTTTTAGATCATCTGATTCGATCATAAACAATTTTCTAACTCTTTATAAATATGTCTGTTCTTTAGTAGGGAATTTGGTTTTATGGTTTGCATGTTTGGTGGTTCTAGAAATGAATTAATGGTTTATGGAGTTAACAGTCTCTGTTAGGTGAAACGTGACAAAAAATTTGGTTTGTTAGTCTTTCGTTTGTTTGCATACTGGCCTATTTTGACCTCAAACAATTAAGTTTGTGCCCGCCAGAAAGAAAACCTCTTTTGTATCTGAACCAGCTAATTTTGTGTTTCTGTGCTTAATCTTTACCTATTGCTAAAATTTCAGGATTGAAACTACCAGTTTTCTTTTTCTGTGTATTCCTAAATATCTGTATTTCATAAAGACCTTTACTTTATATAGTATGTCGTAATTATTCTACCTCCAAATTGTCTTTACAAATTAGATTATAAAATCTGTAAAATTAAAGAAGCTTAGTATATAGAGATAAAGGCAAATTGAATATTTTTTTAATTTTCTGAGAAAATAAGATTATTTCTAATATATTTAATAAACTAGAAAGGAAATGTATCTTTACAGAAACCAATTCAAAAGAGTTAAAAATTCAAGTTCATAAATTGTAGGTAAATCTTCAATAAACAAAACTAATATTTTTGGTTTAACAAAACAGCTCTGTCTTCTGTGGTTTATGAGTAAGTATAATACATGCGTATGTTTGTATTTCACTTGCATATGTTTTTCCTTTACTTATATTTACTTATCAAATAAACTAACATTATTTCTACTTAATGTTTAAGGTTGTAAAAAATGTAAGCTATTGCTTACCCAAAATGAATCGTTATTCTGACAAACTATTCCAACATTAATTATGCTTGAAGAATGTTATCTTGAAGATAATCCAAAATTTTAGCCAATAATATTTTGGAATAATATTAAATGGAGTTAATTCACAGATAGTTATTAAATGTCTAGCTCATTTCTAAGATAAAAATACCAAAACATTGATAACTAGGCAATATTTTACATGTATATGCACTTATTTTTCCATACCACAGAAAAGCACTAACTTTAGAACTTATTTTCTAAAGTACAGGGAAGCTCTGTTAATATATTCATTTTTTGCTTCTTCAAGCAGTTTTTAAAGGAATAGTTGTAAGTATAGCAACTAGTGTTATATATATTCATGAACTTTGTTAGTTGCTAAAATGCTGGTGTTTGGCAGACAGTTCACAATTATTCATCTTATAATTTCCCTTGTGCAGTAGAAGTTACTTTGATTAAAAGTTATAATTAGTAAAAGGTTATAATTAGTATACACAAATGAGACTACTGAGAGCAAAAATGACATAGAAGTACAAGTTTGTATACAAGATAATTAGATAGGTTTTTGTTTATTAAGAGAAAAACACATATTTTTGTTCCAAAGTAAAATGGCCATTACAGAATGAGAAAGAGAAGAGTGAAGAACAAAATTTGAGTGGATATAGAAAGTTCTACCTCTGTGGAAGAGGGATTTTTATTTGCCTTGAACCATAGAGTATACAGACAATCAGTCTGAAAAGAAGCACTAAAATTTAAAAAGATGTATTAAAATTATGCTGAAACTTCTAACCCAAGATTCAGTGAAACAAGAATTTAATCACAGAGGACTGAATGAGCTGATGAGGTATGGCTGCAATTTTTGTTTTGCTGTTGATATTATTGATGTCTTAATGGTCTATTTTCTGGATATTTTAGAAAGCCCTTTTTCTTTCTTCTTAAGCTGTCTGTAACTCAAAACAACTTAGTAAATACTGTTTCTCTAATCTGAAATAAAACACTTCAAAATGATCACTTATTCTTTCTTCCTGGCCCTCTCCCCCGAGAATTCAGAAACTCTTACTGAATCTTACTTTTCATGACAATATAGTTATTTGCATAGGTTCAGTGAAAACAAAATTCCTTTTTTATTAGGATGTAATTGGAAAAAATGATTTTGCAACCAAGAACATGCCTGGAATGTCATATTTGAAAACAATGCTCATTTAATCAACTATGACCAGAAATTTTAATCAAATGAGATTGATTTTACAGAGCAGTATTCTCATGACCCTCTTGGGAAAATGGAACTTGTTACTGGTCTACAGTGCTCTGGACCTTAAATGTGAGCAAGAAAGTTTACTTCCTGGTAAGTCCAGGGAAATTAGGATATTTTAGAGACAGAATTCACCTAAATGTATAGTTACTGCAGGTAAATCCTGATGGAGAGAGTGTCTTAGTTTAGATTCCCAGAGTCAGGAAAGTTTGTTAAAACAGTTTAAAGTTGTTAAGACAATTTAAAAATCCTTACATGGGATTTCTTAGGAAAATTTCAGTGAAGTTACAAAGCCTATATGGTAAATTTATACTTTTGCTACAGCTCTGTATATAGTCAGATCTAATGAGAACCTGAGTTTGTGATTAATAATTTTTATTTCAGAATATTTTTGATGGAACAAAGGTAGAACCTCGGGGGGGGGGGGGGGAAAGTGTTTAAATCAAACAATGCTTGTATAGAACATACCAGGCTTCTCTTTTAGCTATTTTACAACCATTGTCCATATACAACACACTTTTTGATTATTCACTCAACTCTGCCTAAATATGTCTGTTTTCGTGAATCATTTATAGGATTAATTTGGCTCCTTCACTGAGTGAATTAAATAATATCTTTTAGCACATGTTCATTTTTAGGTCAGTATAACAGTCATAATGTCATCTTTTTTGGAAAATTGTCTTCAAATGCAAATATTTCTCTAGTGTTGTTAACAGTTTTATATTTATTCCCAGAATTAATGTGCATGCATGTTGTCAGGTAGTAATCCTTTTATGTTTTGTTGTCATTAGATTTGTATGTGTCTCTGTGGCGGGGAGGTTGTTTTCTAAATTGTTACCCAAATATACATAAGCCCTTTACTGAACAGGGTATGCTCCACATTTTATTATTTTGTAAATGCCTATCTACACTTTAATATGTTTCTGGGCACATTTTGCTCTAGCATTCTGTATCTCTAAACCTGCCTAAGACAAGGCTATTTTATTCTTTGTGTTATGATATTTTTAATTTTTATAACTTTATAGTTGTATTTAACATGGCATTTTAGGTAACATGTTACTTAAAGTTTATTCTCCTTTTCCAGAATATTATCTCTTTCTATGCAATTAGTTTCCAGATGCACTTTAGAATCTGCTAGTTTTTTTTTTTTTTTTTTCTGGAGACAGAGTCTTGCTATGTCACCCAGACTGGAGTGCAGTGGCGCGATCTAGGCTCACTGCAAGCTCCGCCTCCCGGGTTCACGCCATTCTCCTGCCTCAGCCTTCCCAGCAGCTGGGACTACAGGCACCCGCCGCCATGCCCAGCTAATTTTTTTGTATTTTTAGTGGCGACGGGGTTTCACCGTGTTAGCCAGGATGGTCTCGATCTCCTGACCTCGTGATCCGCCCACCTCGGCTTCCCAGAGTGCTGGGATTACAGGCGTGAGCCACCGCGCCCGGTCAGAAATTTTTATTTAATACTGTTAAGCTTTTTTATCATGACTTGATAAGGAAAGAAAACAAGAGACATTCAACCTCTTTTGTTGCAATTGTTTCTTTCAATGCAAACCTCCAAACTGACAAACTTGTGTCAACAAAACAGTAACTTAGATGATCCTGTCAGTTAACACATATTTTTGAAATGGTAATTGTGGTTGTACTGAATTACAGATGTAAAACTCTTCCAATATTGCTTATTTGTGTGTCAGGTTCCATGCTCTTTTTATACTCATATGGTCATTATATTTTAATGCAGAGTGTTCAATATAAAGTAAACAGTTTAAAAGATTACTCGACCTATTGTGTTCTTTTGAAGCAATTATTTACATATCTTATATTTTACATAAAATAGAACAATATGGTTTTATTATAAAGTATTATAGGTATATTTTTAAGGAAACATGACATACACTACATATTCTTACATCAGAGTAATTAAAATGTTGGAAAGTTAGGAAATGAGGCATATTCAAAAGCACTGGAATATAAAATTGTAACGTGAAAGTACTTTAAGGTGAATGTATTTTAAAACGTCTTATTTGTTGAGTAAATGGTACGCTCTGGCATTAATGGTATGTGATTCAACCAAAAGAGAATCTCAGTTAACTCTACAGTTAGAGAGAACTATAAGGTGTTTTGTTTACTGGAAGACAGAAGTTGACCATGCATATTAGATACTGATTTAGGCACGTCAACATTTAAATAAGGAAATACTGGCCGGGCGCAGTGGCTCAGGCCTGTAATCCCAGCACTTTGGGAGGTCAAGGCAGGCAGATCATGAGGTCAGGAGATGGAGACCATCCTGGCTAACAGGGTGAAATCCCATCTCTACTAAAAAAAATACAAAAAAAAAAAAAAAAAAAAAAATAGCCGGGCACGGTGGCGGGCGCCTGTAGTCCCAGCTACTCGGGAGGCTGAGGCAGGAGAATGGTGGGAACCCGGGAGGCGGAGCTTGCAGTGAGCCGAGATCGCGTCACTGCACTCCAGCCTGGGCGACAGAGCCAGACTCCTTCTCAAAAAAAAAAAAAAAAAAGTAGTTGAATAGTTTTTAAGGAATTAACTTTAAATATTTTATTTACTGTAGAAAATAACACAAATATTATAATCTCACTCTAAAATGAGATTTGAGGTCACAAATGAACAACCTGAGTAATGTTAAGCAGACAAGATTTTGCTTCTGTTTTTAATTGTTGACCACCACGAAGTTATAAAATAGAGATCTTATAAAAATGTAGATCTCTGATCTGAAAATCCAGATTTTAAACTTTTATTTTTTAAAATGCAAGAATTTTCTAAAGCTTATTAATCTGGCTTAACTGAACATTTTGCTCATTATTAGGAAGTCCCCCTTCTCCCTAGCCCCTGGTAACCATCATTCCTCTCTTTGATTTTATGAATTTAACAATTAACAATAAAAAAGATGTGAAAACAGCCTAAGTGTCCATCAACAGGTGCATGGATAAAGAAAATATAGACTATACACACAATGGAATACATTCAGCCACAAGAAGATTGCAATATGCAACAATACTGATAAAGCTTGAGGACATTAGTCTAACTGAAAAGAGCCAGTCACAGAAAGACAAATGCTGCATGATTCCACTCATAGGAGGCACACTGCCTGTCTTTGAGTCTCTGCCAAAAGAAACTGCTGATGATTGACTTCTTTGCCAGGGCATGCTCTGAATGAATTTCCTCTGGTTTGTTCTCTTTAGGATCCTCTTTGCAATAACTTGTCTACTGTACTACTGCTCTTGTGTTAGCACAGAGCATCCTGTGTGGAATTCCTCTCAGAGTTCCAAACTGAAGAGAAAAATCCAGCTCCTTCTGCTTCCTCCTTGCCCTCAATCTGTCTAAAATTCCTAGCATTCATTAGCGTATGGTGTTGAATTTCTTCTTAAGAACAACTTAGACTAGATCGGGCACATTCAGGGTAGTATGGCAGCAGACAGAAAAAAGTCAGGAAACAACAGATGCTGGAGAGGATGTGGAGAAATAGGAACACTTTTACACTGTTGGTGGGAGTGTAAATTAGTTCCACCATTGTAGAAGACAGTGTTGTGATTCCTCAAGGATCTAGAACCAGAAATACCATTTGACCCAGCAATCCCATTACTGGGTATATACCCAAAGGGTTATAAACCATTCTACTATAAAGACATATGCACACATATGTTTATTGCAGCACCGTTCACAATAGGAAAGACTTGGACCCAACCCAAATGCCCATCAATGACAGACTGGATAAAGAAAATGTGGCACATATTCACCATGGAATACTATGCAGCCATTAAAAAGGATAAGTTCATGCCCTTTGCAGGGACATGGATGAAGCTGGAAACCATCTTTCTCAACAAACTAACGCAGGAACAGAAAACCAAACACTCCATGTTCTCACTCATAAGTGGGAGTTGAGCAATGAGAATACGTGGATGAGGGAGGGGAATATCACACACTGGGACCTGTTGAAAGGGGTAAGGCTAGGACAGGGATAGCATTAGGAGAAATACCTAATGTAGATGACAGGTTGATGGGTGCAGCAAACCACCATGGCATGTGTATACCTTTGTAACAAACCTGCATGTTCTGCACATGTATACCAGAACATAAAGTATAAACAAACGGACAAACAAAACAATGACTTGTATACTGAGACCTTGATAAATTCACTTTTGATTTCTGGTAGCTTATTTGTAGAGTTTCCTATGAATCATGTTTATGTGAATAAAGCCACTTCAAAGTCTATTTTTTTGTTTTGTTTTTTTAAATAAAAGTCAGAACCTTGAGCTAGATTCTGCATCACCCAAATCTCTTCACCTCCTGCTTGAACATGATTTTCATTAGAGTTGAAAGAAAGCTGCCTGGACTCATCTTGCCTTTCCACTTAACACCAGATTAATTGTGCGCTTGTGACAATGCTTGATTTCAAGCTTGCTGTAAGAGACGAGATTTCTACAAAATTTAATTCAAACATTTTCTTAAGTTGGGGAGTTTTTAAAGGAAAAAAAAAAGTGACTAGAACACATTTTTTTGGTGATATTTAAGGAAAGCAATGTCTGGTTAAAGGTTATTAGACTTCTTACAAGATTGAAATTTAGCTTTCTAAATAAATCCAACTGACCAGAATGGAATTTAATCTTGCGGCGTCTTTCAGAAATTATTCAAACGTTTCCTTTAAAAGGGTTGTTAATTCCATCAAATAACTTAGTTTGTCCCAGATAGTCTCTTCATCAGTTTAGACAGTTTGCTTTTTTATTTGCTTTCGAAATTTGCTCTTTGAGCACTAGCATGTTAGAGTGCATAAATTATATTTCTTCGTTTTTTGTTTTTTTTTGTTTTTTTTTTTTTTACAATGAATGGAAGCAGAATATCTAATTCGATAACCAAGGTTAAGTAATTATTTGTGCTAAGTGTCCTTCACCATCCCCTTCCCTTAGACAATAATTTTTAGACACTTGGCTTATACTTAATGGCAATAAGGTGCGACTTGTAGGTGGTATGAAGGAATGAAGTAGATAATGAATTAACTTTTTAAAATATTTCAGGTGTTTTTTTTCAAAACCTCTTTCTTCCCAGTCTAACAAAGTTTCATTTACCAACAGGCTAGTTTTCATACAAAAAAACCTTGAATTCTACCAG
The DNA here is from genome assembly GCF_000951045.1 of Mandrillus leucophaeus. Classification (NCBI taxonomy): domain Eukaryota; kingdom Metazoa; phylum Chordata; class Mammalia; order Primates; family Cercopithecidae; genus Mandrillus; species Mandrillus leucophaeus. The sequence continues at coordinate 1,847,613 of NW_012101388.1, read as the reverse complement.
TTTTATTAAGAAAGACTTTTTCCAGAAATCTGATGACCAAGAGATACCAGTCCAGATCTTCTTTTTATCTTATTTACTGTATAGGTTAATGATAGTAGCTTTCACAGCTTCCCACTGGCTTATTTTACTCAAATTCAGAAACTTACTCTGAACTGTTTGTTTTCTCCCTGGAAATGTGCTTCTTGCTCCTAAATGTTTCATTTATTATGGATTTACATATGTCAGTTGTTTGAAAAGCCTCTAGGGTAAGGTTCTAGGTGAATCTTTAGCATTGTAAAAACAGCTTGAACATAATTTGAGACATTACCAAACATGTTTGTACCATGTTTTGATTTTATTTTTATGAGAATCTTTGATTGATAATTCAGGGGTTTTTTTCCTTTTTTTTTTTTTTTTTTTCCAGTTGGCAGGTGTCAGGGAAAGAAAGAATAGACATTTAATCAATAGATGTAGTGACACTGGTAACTTACAGGGAAGGTCAATACAAATTTCTAAAACAAATTGATTTGATGCATTCACAATGCTTTTTGAAAACTATTTACAAATATTGTGGAACGAACACAGGACAGTCTACTTCCTATTTTACCTCATGACTCGTTGCATGGATAATTCACCATCTGTGCCTTGATTTCTCAATTATATCCTCTAGAATCATATTTTTACATGTTTCCATATGAATAAAAATGGTACTTTTACATCAATGGAAAGGGAGAGTTTCTACATTTCTGGTTAGTTTTGTCAGCAGAAGTAAAAAATATATATTCAAAGCAACAATATATAACACTTATCTGCACCCCTATCACAACTATATATAATTCAGTCAATTCTACATTTCAAACTGGCCATAAATGACTATCAGGGCTAAAGGATCCCTGAAGCTAACCAAACTGGTCCTTTTCATAAAGCATGAATTTCTTTACAACATGCCCATTAAGTGGGTATGAATGTTTCATTTTTTTAAACAACTTAACTTGTTAGAATTTTCTTTGAAAATGAGTTTTGCCCTCCCAGGAACTCCTCCATGCACTTAATTTGTATTAGTCTTACAATATTTCTTGCAAGTAAATAGCTAAAATGCAAAAATATTCATTTTCTTGCTCAAGTTCACAGAACTAGTATACAATAAAGCAGAATTTCCCTCCCTACTCTCATTAACTCCATATTTTCTTCATTTTGATAGTCCTCTGGTCATAATACCCATATTTTCTGTGCCTTGAGCAAACAGTGACACAGAAGAGATACAGAAAGCCCCTCCCTGAGAAAAGACTACCGAGCATTTATTCATATCCCACCAATGTAAGGCCTGATTTTAATACAATTATTTTAGATTTCACAATGCAGCTCCCTAAAGGATGTCTCCTGATCACCACTAATACACCAAAAATTAACTTTGGATTTTTCTTCAGACCAAACCAGTAAGAACACATTTGGATAGGGAACTGAATTGTTGTTACCTAATGCATTTTTCTAGATAATAAAAGCAAAATAAAATAAAATTACTAGGTGATTTAAAAGATTATTTTATAATCTGTGGATTTACCCATTGAGTCACTTTCTGAGGTACAAAGGATCATATATTGGTCTTATCTGTTTATCAAACATTTCTCAGCTTTCATTCATTGCTGGAATCACTGCTGCCATTCTTAAATGAGTATAAAAGAATAAACTACTGAGCTATGTCAAGCAATAGAAGCTGCCAAATAGATTTCAATAAATAGTCTTGATAGGACTTATAATTTTTAATTAGTTCAATCAGCACTCATGGAGAATATAATTACCACAAGGAGCTTTCTTCAGAATGGTGCCCCACGTTTAGACAGATTTCTGAAAAATGCCTTAAAGGCCATTTTTAATTAAATGTAAACTTTTATTCCCCTTAAGAATCACTTTTAAGGCAAAGAAAAGTCTAAATACTTTAGAAGGAAAGAAAAATATTCTTACATTTGGTGCACCTTTCCTGTGATATCCTTCAGGGACAGTTCCTGCCAAATATGACCAAAGAGTGTTTTACAAGTTTAGATAACTGTTTCAGTTACAGAGGTAACATGCCTAGTCAGCCGTTAATTATATAGAAGTATTTTTCCTGGAGGTATACATGGATTGCCAAAACTTTCTTTCTGTAGGTCATGTTGTATATTTCAAAAGTTAAGCAGTATTTATTAATACCCTATCCAAAATAAGAATTTTATACTCAGAAAAATATCAAAAACAAATATGAAACAATAATTAAATAATTCTCAATCTGATATAAAACTTATAAAATAGGATAATTTCTTCCATTGTTTCTGTACTATAATGATAATAACCATTACAAATATTTATGGAATATTTTTATGTGGGTGGTCATTTTCCCTGTACTAAATTATATAATTCAAAAACTTTTAAAGAAAGGTATTATTATTAGCTCATTTTATAGATGACAAATAACTGTATTGAAAACAACAATAATAAAAATAAAAATAACTGTATTGAAAACAACAATAAAAATAAAATATGACTTAAAATGTGAATTTTTCCATAGAAAGCCCATCCTACTATTGCAAAACAAATTCTATTTGCCATAAAAAATCTCCACTCTATCTCATCCCCACTCAGCACAGAAGAATTTAGAAATCCAGAGATGAAATTACAATTTAATTTTAAATAAAAAACTGAAAGTTCAACAAAAAATTAAGTCACTCATAAAACATTCTTTACAAATCTGTTTAAATCTCTACCTGTGTTTTAGTTAAAAGAAAAAAAAAGTCTCTCAGTTTGCTTAAACTGACCTACAGGTAAAACCTAATTTACTATTAATAATCTGGGAAACTTTACATGAATTTCTTTAAATCTTCAGATTTTCAATTCCACACATGTAAAATAAAATAATAAAATAATTTTGTAGATACTTGGAATTAAGGAAAATATTGTAAACACCAATAAGGCTGGCCAATGGTAGGCATATAAGAAATATTTTCTGAAAGCAAACATAATTTTAAATAGATATAAATATCATGTAATTACAGAAAATATTCTAGGATATAGGTTTATGTTTTTTCTCACTTATGTAAACTTTTTCTCAGTACCCTAAAAAATATTATCAGATAACATGAAAGGCATTAAGGATGTAGCTGTAAATATTTTAGTCATTGCGAATGAGTTTTAGAGAGAGTTTTTTGATTTATACTTGTATAAAGTAAAAAATGTCAATATTTCTATAAAAGCCTAACTTTTGAAGAAGTTAAAATTATGGAACAATATAAGTCAGACCATTCATGTAATGATAAAATCTAAATATAACATTTTTATTAATATTTGGAAAGTTTTTTCCCTTTGAAAATTGCTAATACACATCAGATTTATCTTTTCTAATATTTAGCTTATAAAGTATAATATAATAGCATACTTTTTTACTTAACACAATAGCTTATGCAATTTCTATTTCATTAAAGATTCTTCAGAAATATTATCCTTAATGGTAGTTTCAATTTATAGCCTATCAACATTCTATGATTTATTAAGCTATAATTCAAATACTGCCTTTTAAATAACCCATTTGTTTCCAAATGGAATTGATGTTTCTTTTATCACACATAAATCTGTTCATTTATTTATTTAGTAATCTTACACATGTTGTTCCATACACATGACTTTTAGTTGTTTAGATAATAGCAGGCCCTTGATTTGAACAAGCAACCATCATAGCATTACACCATCAAAAATGTTTTGCTTGTTTTTTACTCCTGGTAAACACATTCTCTATTCTTCCTATGAAGTACAACTGAAAACTCTAGATATCATACATAAAATAATTATAAAGAGAGTCTGAAAAATGGAGAGAAGGCAGAATAGCCAGGGGTCTCAGGATTTAAGAAATGGAGTGATGGTGAGGTCCTTAGATTTTTCTTTCTGTCTCATATATCCTATATATAAAGATGAAGATGATGGCAGCGAAAATGCTATAGGGCTAAGACAAATTAGCTCTCTAAAATTCTGTTCTCTGTAGCCATATGATAAAGCAAGAAGTAACCTAACAAGAGAGATCTATTTCTGGCTATGGCTTCACTCTCACCCAGGTCCACAATGATCAAGTGGGAAACCACAGCTTTTCCCTTACCGGATTCTAACAAGTCTCCTTAACTCCCACTCCAAACCAGGACAGTGTCAGACACGGCTAAGGAGGGAGCCAGGACTTTCATTCACACCAGGTGGTAAGAAAAGTCTCCACTCTCCATGATGTCTCCGGAGAAAATGTGGAAACATTAATGAGGCTGTCCTATCTGGACTTGTCAGGAATATGTCAGTGAAGGCTTAATGGGGAGCTGGATCTATCACATCCTCCCAGCAATAATGAGAAGCCACATCCTGCTGAGTATCAACAGAAGGAAAACCGGGGCTATAAATTCTACCACCAGAAATGAACAGAGGCACCAGAAATTTTTAAGTTATTTTAAAAAGAAAATAATAGGCAGGAATCTAACAAAACATGTACAATTTCCTATGCTGAAAACTATACAACAGTGGTTTAAAAAGTCAAAGAACGCACAATGGAGAGAAATACCATGTTTATGAATTAGAAGAAAAAATGTAGTAAATTTGTTTATGCTCTATTAATTGATATACTCTGTTAATGTAATTTCTATCAAAATATCAGCAATATTTGTTGATGTAGAAAAGATGCTTATTCGAAAACTTATGTTGAAAGGCAAAGGAACTATATGACCTAAAACAATATCGAAAAGTAAAAATAATGTGAACAGAATCAGTCTGTCCAATTCCAAGTTGTATTATATATAGTAACAGCAATCCAAACTGTGTGGTACTGGTGAGGGCATAGACATAAAAATCAATAGAATAGAATAGAGAACTCAGAAATAGACCCACATAGATATGCCCAACTGAATTTTGACAAAGGTGCAAAAGCAATTCAATTGAAGTAAATTAGTCCTTTCAGCAAATAGTGTTGCTGAAGCAATTATATGTCCATGGAGGTGGGCAGTGGGGAGGATGTCCAAAATATTTCACAAATTATACAAAAAGTAACTTAAAATGGTTCATGGGCTTAAATGAAACCACGAAAATACAACACATTTAGAAAAAAAAAAAAAACGAAGAAGCAGCTTCAAAATATAGGTCTAGACAAAGCATTCTGAGAATTCTGAAAATTCTGGCAATACCCTAGTCTTAAAGGGAAAAGTGGTTACATTAGAATTCATAAAATCAAAATTTTGCCATGAAGAGGATCCTATGACGATATTGAAAAAGACAAGCTACAGACTGAGGGAAAATATTTGTAAATCACACATCTGACAAAAACTATTATCTAGATACATGAAAATCTCTCAAAATTCAACAGTAAAGCCAACAAAAAATCCACATTGAACATAAGCAAAATATATAAAGAGACATTTTACCAAAACACACAAGTGACAAATAAGCACATGAAAACATGTATGACACCATTCCCTATTAAGGAAATGCAAATTACACATGTAATTCGATATCACACCTATAAAATAGCTGAAACAAAATTTTGTAACAACATTAAATGCCAGTAAAGATGTGGGGAACTGGATCAATCACACATTAATGATAGAAATACAAAATGGTAAACCACTCGAAAATAATTGTCAGTTTCTTGAAAACCTAAACGTGCATGTATTATATGACCCAGCATTTGCATCTCTGGGCATTTATTACAAAGAAATAAAGGGTTATGTTTAGAGAATGTCTATAAATAAAAGTTTAGAGCAGTTTTACTCATAGTAACCCCAAACTGGATTCAATCCAGTGGACCTTCAACATGTGAATGATCGAACAAACTCTAGCATACCTGTACCATGGATTATTACTCTACAATAACAAGGAATAAACTACTGATATACACAAAAAACTGGATGAATCTCTGAAGAGTTTTTTTGGGGGAAAAAAAAAAAAAAAAAGCCATTCCCAAAAGGTTACGTAGTCTGTGATTCCAACTGTATAATATTCTTGAAATGATAAAAATCATAGAGATGAAAAATGATTACTGGTTGCCAGGGGTTAATAATAGGGTGTTTATTGGAAAGGAAGTGAATATAGATATAAAAGTTCAAATGAGAGATTTGATGTCAGCAAGATGGCAGACTAGGTGTTGTCTACCATCATTGATTTTAACAAGCACTTGTGAACAAGAATAGCTTCGTGGGAATCCCAAAGTCCAGTGAAGAAGTTCAGAAATGGCATTAGAACACAAAATCCAAGAACAAACAACTGAAGACTGTAAGAACAGTTTTACTTCACCCGTCATCCTCCCCTAAGCAGCACAGCTCAGTGTAAAGAGAGACACCTGCTATTTCTACCACATAAAAAAGTGAGTGCATAGTGAGTGCCTGCTTTCTCCAACTGTGTGGGACGCTGTCCAAGAGAACCTCTTCTTTCTCACCTCACTTAGACTACTGACATGAGTGAGTGGCTGCGAGAAGCTGGGAGCAGGGAAACTAGGAAGAAAATCACAGAAACCAGGACTGCAAAGTCAAAAGATGGCAACCAATTATTTGTGGAGTCCATCTGGGTGCCTATCTGGGAGCCACTCGGGAGGCTTCACCTGTGAATCCCCCAAACTGGCCCATGGGCACCACCAATTACTGAGAAAATCTGTCCCAACCTAACTTTATGTCCTCAGAAATGAAGAAGAGACATATGGAAACATAAAACTCACTGGTAAAGTTAAGTATGCAATCAAATTTAGAATATTCACATTATTATAACAGTGACATGGAAATCACTTTTAACTCTAGTATAAAGGTTAAAAGAGAAACTATTAAATATAACTGCAGCTAAAATAACACGTTAATGGATACATGATATAACAACATGTAAAAAGTGACATCAAAAATAAAATATAGACGGAAGGAAGTACAAGTGTAGAGACGGTGTATGCAATTGAATTTAAGTTATAATTGGTTTAAAAAGTACTATTTTCTTTATAAGATGTGTTAGGTAAACCTCATGTTACCTACAAAGCAAAAATTTATAGTAGATACACAAAAGGTAAAAATAAACAAATCAAAGCTTACCAATGCAGTAAATTATTACATTTCAGGAAAATAGCAGGAGAAGAAGAAAGGAACAATGGGACTATAAAACAGTCAGAAAATACTTAACCAGATAGGAATAGTAAGTCCTTTTATATGAATTATATGCATAATTACTTTAAACGTAAATGGATTAAGCTCTGCAATCAAAAGACAGAGTGGCTAAATGGATAAAAACAAAAATCAAGACTCTACTACAAGCTGCCTATAATAAACTTACTTGAACTTTAAGGATAAACATAGATTGAAAATAAAGGAATTGAGAAAGATCTTCTATGCCAATGGAAACAAAAAGAGAATAGGGATACTTACATGAAAAAAAATAAATTTTAAGTCAAAAACTATCACAAGAGACACAGAAGGTCATTATATAGTGATGAAGAGGCCAATTAAGTAATGTAACAGTTGTAAATATATATGTATCCAACATCAGAACACTTTATAAGGAAAATATTAATAGAACTGAGAGGACAAAGATACAGCAACACAATAATAATATGGGACTTCAGTGTCCCACTTTCAAAAATGGATAAATTATCCCAAAAGATAATCAATAAGGAAACACTGGATTCCACTTTAGACCAAATGGATTTAACGGGTATGACAGAACCTTCCATCAAACTGCAACAGAATATACCTCCTCCAGTGCACATGGAAGATACTTTAGTATACATCATATGTTAAGCTGCAAAGTAAGTGTGAACAAATTTAAAAAGATTGAAATTATACCATGTATTTTTTAACACAATGTTGTTAAACTAGAAATAAAAAATATGAGAATAATTAGAAAACGTACAGATAGGAAGAAATTAAACAGCACACTCCTAAACAATGAATAGTTTAAAGAAGAGATAGATAGATAGATAGATAGATAGATAGATAGATAGATAGATAGATGACACATACCGCTGAAAATGCAAACACAAAATAGCAAAATATATGTGATGCAGCAAAGGCAATTCTAAGTAGAATTCTAACTGCTACGTTGATAGCAGTAACTGCTGACATTAACAGAAAAGAATGGTATCCAATAAACAACTTAACTATATACCTTTGGCAGCTGGAAAATAAGAATAAAGCCTAAACTGAGTAAAAAGAAGAAAGCAACAAAGATCAGAGCATAGTTATATGAAATACAGATAAAAAAATAATAGAAATGATCAACAGAAGTTGATTTTTGAAAAAATAAACAATATTGACAAACCTTCTCCTACACTGCGAAAAACATGGGAGAGGACTCAAATAAGTAAAATTAGAAATAAAAAAGGGGACATTGCAACTGATACCACAAAAATGGCAAATGATCATAAGAGGCTACCGTGAATAATTATGTACTAATAAATTGGATAATCTATAAGAAATGGATAAATTCCTAGACACAAACAACCTACCAATATTAAATCATATTGAAATAGAAACTATGAACAGACCAATAATGAGAAAGTATTTTGAGTCATTAATGAAAAACTTTCCAACAAAGAATGTCCCAGAACTAGATGACATCATTGGTGAATTTTCGCCAAACATTTAAACAATTAATGTCAATCCTTTTCAAACCCCTCAAAAAAACTGAGGAAGGAGGAGATTTCTAAATTCGTGTTACAGTGGCAGCATTGCCCTGATACCAAAGGCATAAATAGACACTGCAGGAAAAGAAAACAGGCCATGACCTCTGATGAAAATAGATGCAAAACTCCTCAACAAAATACAAGCAAACCAAATTCATAAGCACATAATCAGGATCGCATATTACGACGAAGTGACATGTACCACTGAGATGCAAAGATGATTCAACATACACAAGTCAATAATGTGATACACACATTAATAGAGGTAAAAATAGGAAATATATGATCATCTGAATATATGCAGAAAAAGCATTTGACAAACTTCAGCTTTCTTTTATAATAAATCTGTCAACAAATTAGATATAAAAGGAATGTACTTCAACATAATAAAGGCCATATATGAAAAGCCCACAGCCATCAACATACTGAATGGTGAAAAGCTGAAAGTTTTTTCCCTAAGATTAGGAACCAGACAAGGATGCCCACTCATCATTTTTATTCAACATAGTAATATAAGTCCTAGCCACAATGCTTAGGCAAGAAAAGGAAATGAAAGACATTCAAATGGCAAGAGAAGAATTTAAATTGCTCCTATGAGCAAGTGACATGATATCATACACAGGAAACCATAAAGACACCACCAGAAACTGTTAGAACAAATAAGTGAATTCAGCAAATAAAGTTACAGGATACACAATCTGCATACAAAACAGTTGCATTTGTATACACTAACAACAAGCTATTGAAAAAAATAAATTAAGAAAGTAATCCCATTAGCAATAGCATAAAAAACAATAAAATACTCAGAAATAATTTTAACCAAGCAAGTAAAATATCTGTACATTGAAATCTATAAAACATTAATTTAATAAGTTGAAGAAGACAAACTGAAAGATATATTATGTTCATGGATTGGAAGAATAATATTAATGAATTAAGATAGTTAAATTATTAAAATGCCCATATTACCCAAAGACATCTACAAAATCAATTCAATCTCTATCAAAATTCATATGGCAATGTTTGCAGAAATGGTTACAACAATTTTAAAATGTATATGGAATCTCAAAAGGCCTCTAATGGCTAAAGCAATCATAAGCAAAAACAAATCACACTTTCTGATTTCAAATCACATTTCGAAGCTGTAGTAATGAAAAATATGGTACTGGCATTAAACAGACACATAGACAAAGAGAAGTGAATAGAGCCTAGAAATAAATTCACATATATACAGTCAACTTTGACAAAGGTGCAAAAAGTATATAATGGGGAAGAGTTAGTTTTTTCAACAAATAGTGTTAGGAAAACTGGATATCCACATGGAAAATAATGAAATTGGGCCTTTATTTTATATCATACACAAAAATAACTCAATAGAGCTTAAAGACAATAATTAGACCTGAAACCATAAAACTCCTAGAAGAAAACATAGAGGAAAAGTTGATCTTGTCAATGATCCTTTTGAACATGACAACAAAAGCACAGACATCAAAAGGAAAAATAAACAAATGGGACTACATCAAACTAAACTAGAAACTTTCTGCAAAGCGAAAAGAGAAAACAACAACAAAATGAAAAGGCAATCTATCGATGGGAAGAAAATATTTGCAAACCATATATTATATAGATGCTAATATTAAAAAATAGGAAGGAACTCTTACAACATAACATCCAAAAAGACAACACAATTAAAAAATGGTCAGAAAAGCCAATAGGAATTTTTCTCAAGGATACACAAATACACAAACACACACACAAACACATACACAAGCACACACACACACACACACACAAAACTCTGCTTTAGAAGCAAAAGGGAATTCTTCCATTTCCAACAACATAGAGGTTCTCCTGGAGGGCATTATATTTAATGGAAAAATCTAGACACAGACAAATACTGCATGCTCTCACTTATATATGGAATCTAAAGAATTCAAAGTCATAGAGAGTAGAACGGTGATTACCAGGGCCTAGAGGGTGCAAAAATTTGGGGATGTTGGTCAATAGCTCTATGGTTTCACTTACAAAACGCAATTATTTCTGGAGACCTAACATACAATATGATGACTGTAGTTAATGATAATGTACTATATGCTTGAAATTTGCTAATAGAGTAGATCTCAAGTGTTCCTGTCATGCACACGAAAATACGATAGCTGTGTGAGGTGATGGATATATTAATTAGCTTGATTGGGGTAATCATTTCACATCGTGTATTTATATCAAGATATTATATTGTGTACATTAAATATATAAAATTTCAATTTATCAATTATACTTCAGTTAAACTAAAACAAAAATTCAACATGAATGATCCTTGTGGTAATGATAATGCTCTGTATGGTGACTACACCAATGCTAATACAGGTGTGGTATCGAGCTACAGCAGTGCAAGAGATTAACCCTGGAAGAAACTGAATAAGCTTCAGGGAATCTCAATGTATTTTTTTCTTTTTACAATTACATGTGAGCCTATAATCATCCTAAAATAACACTTAACTAAAAATATTTTTCTATTCTAATGTTTGTTTTCTATAACCTTTAGAATGGTGGAGAGTGGGAGTGAATTAATATTTAATTTTACTAAACCTATAGATTAATTTGGAAAGATTTCCTTTTTTTACAATACCCAATCCCTCTTTCTCATTTTTTATATATTTTTTCTTACAGTTACTACCATTGGTAGCTATTAAATGAGATATTTGTAATATGCTTAGAACAATGCCTGAATCCTAGTTAATCCTCTATAAATTATCAATTATCTGGCATAAAATAAATAGTTGATCTTAATAAATCCGACATAATGATATATCAGACTTCAATAACATACAATTTTTCTACCAAGCAGAAACTTTAACAGTGACTGGGATATACAGAACTATATCTCAGTTTTCACAACTGCATTTTGTTCTTGGTTGCTGATACTAAGATAGCATGACTGGTGTTGTACATAATGAACTCACAATATAGTTGTTAGATAGAAACCTTTAGTGGTAAGAAAACTTGAAAGACTGGCTTGTGTCTTGTCACTGCCACTATTTACCTAGGTGTACCTTGGACAAATGATTTGGCCTATCTATGCTACAGTTTCCTTCTGTAAAACAGAAGGATGGGATACATTGATATTTTGAATTGTTTTTGGTTTGTAAGTCTATTATCATTTGAGAACTGACTTTATGTGTGTTTTGCATCCTCAGTGCACTAATTTCTTCTTCCAGTTGATAAACATCTTAGTATAGAGGTCTCTTTAGCATTTTAAGGTTCCCAATGGAAGTGTTGGGGTGTAAGACATTTTTCAACTATCAGTACATCCAGCAACCACCTGGGAGGCACAGTAAAATATTTTGCATATTTCTTAAGCACAGGTTATCTGTCTTGCTCAATCCTATGTGTCCTAAACATTTGGTTCATAATCTCAAAGGAAGAAGAGGAAATGGCATTTTAGCACAGCAAGAATTTCCTGTAAATGTCTCAGAAGTTTGGCTTCTCTTTTCTGCAGCCTTTACAAACAACTCTTGGTCTGTCTACTGGAGTATGTCACACATGTAAATATCATCTAGTAGGTGTGTTGCAACAGGCAAAAACATTTTAAAGCAGTTCCTATAGTAAATATACATTTGCTTTTATTTCATTTCTGTTTTAACACCTTTATTAACATATAATTGATATACAAAAACTACATATAGTTAATGTATACAATTGGATTGGACCATATGCGCATACCCATGAAATATCACCAAAATCAAGATAATAAATATATGCATTACCTTCAAAACTTTACCCAATTACAAAATAGGCAAAGGACTTGAATAGACATTTCTCCAAAAAAGACATACACATACAATGAAAGGTTGCTTGACATCATTCATTATTTGAAACATGCAAATCAATCCACATTAAGATATCACTGCATACCTGTTAGTATGTTGTGTTAGTCCATTTTCACACTGCTATAAAGAACTTCCCGAGAATGGGTAATTTATAAAGGAGAAAGGTTTAATTGACTCACAATTCAGCCTGACTGGGCGGCGGGGCCTCAGGAAACTTACAATCATGGTGGAAGGTGAAAGGGGTGAAAGGGAAGCAAGTCACCGTCTTCACAAGGTGGCAGGAAGGAGAATGAATGCAGAAGGAACCACCAAACACTTATAAAACCATTGGATCTCATCAGAAATCACTCACCATCACAAAAACAGCATGGGGGAAACCACTCCCATGATGCAATTACCTCCACCTGGTCTCTCCTTTGACACGCGGGAATTATGGGGATTGTAATTCAAGATGCAATTTGGGTGGAGACACAAAGCCTAACCATATCAAATGGATATTATAAGAACAAAAGGCAAGGGTTGGTGAATATGTGGAGAAAAAGGAAGCTTTGCACACTGTTAGTGAGAAGGTAAAGTGGTGAAATCGCCACACAAAACATGCAGAAGTTCCTCACAATATTAAAAATAGAACTACCATATACAACTTCTGGCTCTACATCCAAAGGAAATAAAATCACTATCTCAAGGAGATACCTGCACTCTGAAGTTCATTGCAGTATTATTCACAATAGCCAATATATGGAAGCCATCTGTCTGTTGACAGTTGAATACACAAAGAAAATGTAGCATATATTTATGTTCAATAAAATGTTATTCTAATTTGAAAGAGAAGGAAGAGGAAATCTTTCCATTTGCAACAACATCAGTGAAACTGGAGGACATTTTGTTCAGTAATATAAGCATGACACAAAAGGACAAATATTTCATGATCTCACGCATATGAGGTATCTAAAATAGTCAAATTTGTAGAAGCAAAAACTAGAATGGTAGTAACCAGGGTCTGGGGAAGGAACACATCGCGAGTTATTCAATGAGCATAAAGTTTCAGTCATGCAAGATAAATAAATTCCAGAGTTCCTCTGTAAAACATTATGCCTGTAATTAATGATACTGTACTGAATATTTAAAAATTTGTTAAGAAACTAGATCCCAAATTAAGTGTTCTCATCATACACAAAAATGATAACATGGTGTCTTTTAGAAAGTAATCAAAATGTGATCGTATCAAAGTAAAATGCTACTTTTATATTCAACTTGGTAATTCTCAAAATAAGTTTTTTAAACCAAAGATTTGCTGTAGTTGTGGAGCTGAACTTACTGAGAGCATTTTTTTTCCTTTAAGCTATTGTCTGAAATTGAGAACAGAATTATTAAAAATAAAGGATTTCTTTCAACCTTGTTGCTTAAATATGTAGTTATATTCCATAAAGTAATACAAAGATTTAAAAAAAATACATTCCCTATTTTTGTGACACTTGATAAGAGCATATTTACATGTATTTATGCCAAATACGTATAACTAATTATTGATAAATTGTTCTACTAAACAAAGTTCCATTCATTTACTACAACAGCTGCAGAGAATATATCCCTCTCCATTATTCATACTGATTTACTTTTTCCTGGAAATGCTACATGGACACCATTTTGTCAAGAACGAATATTATTTTTAAAAATAGCTGAAAATTTCACAATTTTTCAATGAATAGTACAGATCATAATGCTTTTCTACTTAAAAGTATAAAAAAAGCTTTATTAATGCCATTTGAGGCTTCTTTTAAAATGAAGAAAAATTATTTTCTTAAAAATTGTGAAAGAAAGTATCTTGGGCCCCCACAATCACCAATCTAAAAGGAAAACTCAAGCTGGAAACTGTTTAGGGCAAACCTGCCTCTCCTTCTTTGCCGTTATCCCTCTGCTCGCTGCAATCAATGCATATCTGATTGCCTCCTTTGGAAAGGCTAATCAGAAACTCAAAAGAACACAACTGTTTGTCTCTCACCTATCTGTGACCTGGAAGCCCCTCCCCACTTTGAGTCTTCCTGCCTTTGCTTCACGTTGTCCCACCTTTCCAGACCAAACCAATGTACTTCTTACATATATTGATTGATTTCTCATATCGCCCTAAAATGTATAAAACCAAGCTGTGCCCCAACACCTTGGGCACGTTGTCAGGACCTCCTGCTGCTGTGTCACGGGAAAGTATGCTCAACCTTGGCAAAATAAACTTTCAAAATTAACTGAGACCAGTCCCAGGTTTTCTGGGTTTACAAAATCCACAGCCAAGTTGTAAAATTTAAATAGTCAAAAAAAAGTTCAAAACATTCTTCATGTATTAGAACGCTGGCTGATACAGTATCATGCGGCATGAAATAGTCTAGCTGAAGGCAGTCCCAGCGGGACCCGTGTGATGGCGCTGTTTTAGCCAGAGTACTGCTTTGTCACACAGACTTTAAAATACAAAGATTGAAAAATTAATCCATTTAGTGACCATAAGCTATTAAAAGAGTGCTTTTGAGTTTAAAA
>NW_012101388.1:1826082-1832584 GCF_000951045.1 Mandrillus leucophaeus | reverse complement strand
AAAGTAATACAAAGATTTAAAAAAAATACATTCCCTATTTTTGTGACACTTGATAAGAGCATATTTACATGTATTTATGCCAAATACGTATAACTAATTATTGATAAATTGTTTTACTAAACAAAGTTCCATTCATTTACTACAACAGCTGCAGAGAATATATCCCTCTCCATTATTCATACTGATTTACTTTTTCCTGGAAATGCTACATGGACACCATTTTGTCAAGAACGAATATTATTTTTAAAAATAGCTGAAAATTTCACAATTTTTCAATGAATAGTACAGATCATAATGCTTTTCTACTTAAAAGTATAAAAAAAGCTTTATTAATGCCATTTGAGGCTTCTTTTAAAATGAAGAAAAATTATTTTCTTAAAAATTGTGAAAGAAAGTATCTTGGGCCCCCACAATCACCAATCTAAAAGGAAAACTCAAGCTGGAAACTGTTTAGGGCAAACCTGCCTCTCCTTCTTTGCCGTTATCCCTCTGCTCGCTGCAATCAATGCATATCTGATTGCCTCCTTTGGAAAGGCTAATCAGAAACTCAAAAGAACACAACTGTTTGTCTCTCACCTATCTGTGACCTGGAAGCCCCTCCCCACTTTGAGTCTTCCTGCCTTTGCTTCACGTTGTCCCACCTTTCCAGACCAAACCAATGTACTTCTTACATATATTGATTGATTTCTCATATCGCCCTAAAATGTATAAAACCAAGCTGTGCCCCAACACCTTGGGCACGTTGTCAGGACCTCCTGCTGCTGTGTCACGGGAAAGTATGCTCAACCTTGGCAAAATAAACTTTCAAAATTAACTGAGACCAGTCCCAGGTTTTCTGGGTTTACAAAATCCACAGCCAAGTTGTAAAATTTAAATAGTCAAAAAAAAGTTCAAAACATTCTTCATGTATTAGAACGCTGGCTGATACAGTATCATGCGGCATGAAATAGTCTAGCTGAAGGCAGTCCCAGCGGGACCCGTGTGATGGCGCTGTTTTAGCCAGAGTACTGCTTTGTCACACAGACTTTAAAATACAAAGATTGAAAAATTAATCCATTTAGTGACCATAAGCTATTAAAAGAGTGCTTTTGAGTTTAAAAGCACTCGGTAATTAAAAGAGTGCTTTTGAGTTTTAAAACTCAGTAATTTGAGTTTAATTTTGCAGGCAATTTTTTACTCTTGTGGTTTTTGTTTTCTTGTTGTTATCATGCTGATTTTTGGCCTTTTCTCTCTCGTCCCTAGTGTAAACATGAGTATATACCTATTCTGTCACATTTTATATTTGAATTACATAGTAACAATTCACACATTGAGTGAGTGAACCATTAGGAATTTCACAAGGCAAATGTGTGCGGTAGATATCCAACCTTATTTGTTTCCAACTGTCTTAACACCAGTTACTGAAGAGTATCGTTTCTCCTTCACGTTTTCAATGCTGCTAATGCTTATTGGTAATGCATGGTGGCTCAGAAGCAGTACTTACCAATCATGGCCGTTCATTAGAGTCGTCTGAGAAGCTTTTAAAACACAGCAATGCCTGAACCTCATCTTCAGAAATTGTTCTGGGGCAGGGCCAAGGTGTTGAGACTTTTTAATCACACAGATTATTGGACATGTGGTTAAAGTATGTCCGGACTTGGTTCCTTCTGGTGGGTTCTTGGTGTCACTGACTTCAAGAATGAAACCGCCGACCTCCGTGGTGAGTGTTAAGTCCAGAGTTTCTTCCTTCTGGTGGCTTCATGGTCTCACTGACTTCAAGAATGCAGCCGCAGACCTCAGCGGCAAGTGTTACAGCTCTTAAAGGTGATGCTGACCCAAACAGTGAGCAGCAGTAAGATTTACCGTGAAGAGTGAAAGAACAGTTCCCACAACGCAGAACCGGACCCCAGCTGGCGGCCGCTGCCGCTGCGGGCTGCGGTGGCCAGCTTTTAGCCCCTTGTTTGTCCCTGCCCACGTCCTGCTGATTGGTCCATTTTACAGAGCGCTGACTGGTCCATTTCACAGAGTGCTGATTGGTCCATTTTACAGAGTGTTGCTTGGTCCATTTATACAGAGAGCTGACTGGTGCGTTTACAATCCTTTAGCTAGACAGAGAACTTCGCCAAGTCCCCACTCAACCTGGGAAGTCCCGCTGGCTTCATTTCTCAGAATGATTTAAGCCTTTTCTAGGGATAAATTGCTCGAGTCTGGTTCTATCTTCTGCTAATGGTAGCATTGGAAAGTTACTTTACATTTCTGTGCCTCAGTTTTCTCACCCAGAAAATCAGCATCCTAATAGTTCCTAATACACGGACTTTCAGAATTACATAAAACAATGCAGAAATAATTAGCCGTAATGAATAAAGTGGCTATGAAAAAAAGGATGCAAGCACCCAAGGTAAAGTAACATCAATCAAACCTGCCCATTAAAGAAATTCTTAGAAACATTTTATGACATTGAATGTGCAAAGGATAAAATGTTGGAAACTGATGCAAACTGCAAGAGAGGCAGTTGGCCACACTCTGTACCCTGAAATTATACCATAAGAAGAGTGCTGGCTCTCTTCAAACCACTCATAAGTTTTTTTTTTTTTTACAAAAACATAAATATTTTCTCTCAATGTTTCTGATATTTTATCTTAAAGTATACTAAATATGCATTAGTTTTGCTATTGTTTTCATTTTTCTATCCACTTATAACCCATAATAGGAGACTGTTTTCACAAAAATTTTCATAGGTCACAGGACAATCGTTTTTTTCTAGTAACTATTAAGATCATTTTGCACTTTGAGAGTGTACGATTAAAAGCCATTAAAAATATATTCATTCGAGTCCTTTCTGAAATTATGATATTCGTCAAATGTGGAGGGAAAGAAAGGAATAAAGGAAAGATAATGTTACTTTTCACAAGTATGTCATTTAGTTCAGATAATAACGTCTTCTAATTATAATTTTAAATATTATATAGTACTAAAAATACTTGTAAACTTTTTTGTTTACATACATCAAAAATACCAGTTGATAGTATTCAAATGTGTATATGTGTGGCTGTGTTTAATATTTTGTCATCTGACTTAGGTTTGTTTTTTCTTATAGAGTTGATTTTGGAGACATAATTTTTATCTAGCCATAATTTTATTGTTTTATTGGTTCTCTATAATATTTGATAGAAATCTATATAACTAAATCTATATATTTCTCCCAAAGTTAAAATTATGTTCACATCACTATATCCTTTTCAAGCAATTTTGCATTTAATCATTACAAATGCTTACATGGAAAAATGCATTTTTAAAATTTTCACCTCACTCACTATCTTAAAAATATTCAGAATTTCAACCAAAGTTAATGATGACGTATTTTGTCCATTACAGTTTTCGCTGTGCTTTTGTTACTAAATACATTTTTCTTCTCTTAAACTATTTAAGAGAATCTCTATTACAGAGAAAACTATAATAGAGATAATATATCAGCCTGGTCACAATAAAGATTGCAAATAATGAAAATAAGCAGCTCATTTTGGAGAACTAAAGTACCAAAAAATGTGCATAATTAATAAATAACATTCAGTCACAGCTGAAAATGTGAGAAAATATTTGACAGATTTAGTTTATATCAGGAATCAAATGAAATACTAGATGTCCTTTTTTTATTTTTATTTTATGTATTTGTTTATTTATTTATTTGTTTGTTTATTTTGAGACGGAGTTTTACTCTTGTTGCCCAGGCTGGAGTGCAATGGTGCGATCTCGGCTTACTGCAACCTTTGCCTCCTGGGTTCACGCCATTCTCCTGCCTCAGCCTCCTGAGTAGCTGAGATTATAGGCACCCACCACAATGCCCGGCTAATTTTTTTGTATTTTTAGTAGTGACGGGGTTTCACCGTGTTGAACAGGCTGGTCTCGAATTCCTGACCTCAGGTCATAAACCCGCCTGGGCCTCCCAAAGTGCTGGGATTACAAGGGTGAGCCAACGCACCTGGTCTACATGTCCTAATTTTTTTTTTTTTTTTTTTCAGAGGGAGTCTTGCTCTGTCACCAAGGCTGGAGTGCAGTGGCGAGATCTCCTGCCTCAGCCTCCTGAGTAGCTGGGACTACAGGTGCCCGCCACCACTCCAGGCTAATTTTTTGTATTTTTAGTAAAAACAGGGTTTCACCATGTTGGCCAGGATGGTCTTGATCTCTGGACCTCGTGATCCGCCCACTTCGGCCTCCCAAAGTGCTGGGATTTACAGGCTTGAGGCACCGTGCCCGGCACCTAATTTATTAAATTAGGTGTTGTGTTATTCTTATAAACACTTCTATGAAATAAACACTTCTCCGTCTTTCTTTCTCTCATTTTCTTTTCACGTTTAAGGTGAAACATGAAAATGTGCCCCTTATCATTGGATAAGGGATACTTTTTGATGATGAAAGCCGTATATAATGTTGCTTTTACATTTTCAGTAATACAAATATTAGAAGTAAAACAAAATGTGGGTGTTCTCTACTTTTAAGCAGGAAGTCTAAATATAATGCAATTATATTTAGAACAAAATTATATTACAAAAGGGACCTCAGTTTCAATATTATCCTCTGTACATCCTTTATTATTAGTCTAGATTAATTTTATTATGGTTTGGCTGATTCATTAAAAAAAAAAGTTTTCCCCCACCACCTGATTTATGTCCCTTGAAATGAGACTTTGAAGTTCATCTCGAAGAGAAATAGAGTCTATTTCCCATTCCTTGAATATGCTGTGTCAGTCACTTTCTCCAATTTAACATGGCAGAAGATTCACTGAGTCAGTTTTGAGCCACGTGTGAAGAGTCCTTGAAGACATCTCTTCTCCTGTACCTCTGTGAAAGTACAGGCTGGGGAACCCTGCTAAAGGGCAAGGTCGTATTTGTTGTGCAAATATTTTCAGTTTTTTGTCTTTTTGGGGAGCATAGATAAAAGCCATGTTTTTCATTATATTTTTCTTTGAGAAAACCATTTAATAACATATTCTGAATAATTTTTAATATCCTATAGGTGCATATATCCTTCTGCGCATGCTTCAGGTAAAGGACTATATTTTATTTTCCAAGAAAATCATTTTCTATAGTTTGACCTTCAGAATAATAGAGTCAAATAGAGTCATGAACTGATACATATATTTTTCCAAGTCATAAACAAATCAGCACTGTATAATATTCATTTGGTAGGTCTAAGAAACATTTACAACTTATATTCCCTTTGAGTCATTTGCATCTAACTACTCTTTTCTTAAAAACATTATTTTCTATTTCCAAATGAATATTATAATAAATGTCATCCACACATATGGTTAAAGAAACAACAAACTACAAGCTTCTTCTTTCCTCCTCTAGGGAGTCAGCTATGCCCTCTAGAGGTAAGCACATTTGATTATGCCTCTTCTTCGTACTCCAGTGTTTTCAACAAGGAAAGTTACACATTTTTAAATTTGCCTAATGGTTTCCCTTATGGAGCCATAACATTTGTTCACCCATTTATTTTCTCTAAACGACCTGTTAAGTCTGAGAGTGTGGATAGATTCATGTAAAAATATTTGTGGCAAGTGTTATTACTTTTTGCTTTCCCTTTTTGTATACATTTATTTATTTTAATTGGCAAATAATAATTGTGGCATCTTTATAAAAAAATTGATCACTTGGAAACAGAGAAGAAAAGGGGTTACCAGAGGCTGGGGGAAAGAGAAGAATTAGGAAAGAGGAAATGTCTATTAAAATAAGAGCACAAAGTTTCAGACTGCAGGAAACTCTTGGTCATCCATTGCACAGCATGGTGACTTCAGTTAATAAAAATGTGGCATATATTACAAAATTGTTTAACGAGAGATTTTTAACATTTGTACAACACAAAAGCATGATAAATTGGTAAGGTGATAGATATGTTAGTTGGCTTGATTTAACATATCTGTGATGTATGCATAGATCAAACGTATGTTGTTGTCAGTACTTTATACTGTCTCAATCAGGAAGCAAGTAATGTCAAATTGTCTCCCCTTTTATAATGCTAACTTTGAAAATTTGGTCACCATGGTCACCACCAGATTTATTAATTTCCAAGATGTTTTCCCCTTTGCAAATAGCGATTAAGATTCAGGCAGATATTTGAAACTGTGTAAATATCATGATTATCAACAAATTTCACTTAAAAAAGTTAGCATTTATTAAAGATCTTTTCCTGTTCAATTTTTCCACTGGAGTGGTAGAAAAGTAATTTTTAAATTTTTGGAGAGATTCAGTGGTGCACACCTATAATCCCAGCACTTTGGGAGGCCGAGGCTGGCAGATCACTTGAGGTCAGGACTTGGAGATCAGCTGGACCCGAAAGGTAAAATCCTGTCTCTACTAAGAATAAAAATAAAAACAAATTGAAAAAAAAAAAAAAAAAAAACTAGCTGGGCATGGTGGCATGCACTAGTAATCGCAGCTACTCAGGAAGCACAAAAATCCCTTGAGCCTGGGAGGCAGAGGTTGCAGTGAGTGGAGATCGTGCCACTGGACTCCAGCCTGGG
>NW_012101388.1:1820014-1821892 GCF_000951045.1 Mandrillus leucophaeus | reverse complement strand
TATATATATATATATCAATCGTATGTGCTATTGTTACTAAAGCCAAATTTAATATCGCAGATTTTGCTTAAATCTTGCTTATTTTACCTCTCCTTCTTTTATTATAATAGCATATTTATGGTATTTTTACCTTGTTTTATATACGGTCATTTAATAATCTATTAGATTTTTCCAATTTCTTGTGTTTTTTTATTTTTATTTTAGGTTTGAGGTTACATGTGAAGGTTTGTTACATAGGTAAACATGTGTCACGGGGGTTTGTGGTACATATTTTTTCTTTCTTTTTTTGTGCGTATGTGTGTGTGCGTGTGTGTGTGTGTGTCTGTGAGAGAGAGAGAGAGAGAGAGAGGGTCTCACTTTCTAGCCCAGGCTGGAATGCTGTGGCCCCATCTCAGCCCACTGCAACCTCTGCCTTCCGGGTTCAAGCCATCCTCCTATCTCAGCCTCCAGAGTAGCTGGGACTACAGGTACGTGCCACCATGCCTGGCTAATTTTTGTACTTTTTGTAGAAATGAGGTTTCACCCTGTTGCCCAGGCTGGTCTCGAACTTGTGAGTTCAAACAATCTGCCCTCCTTGTCCTCCTAAAGTGCTAGGATTGCAGTCTATTATAAATATTATTTCATCACCCAGGTATTAAGCCCAGCACCCAATAGTTATATTTTTAAGCATATTTATTAATAGACTTTATTCAACAGGCTATATAAAAAAGAGGTTCAAAATCACCAACCCCAACAGTAGTTCAAGCATTAATACTGCCAAATAAACTTTCACAGATTTTGGTAAATCTTTATTCTTAAAATATACTCTGCTAATATTAATATAAATAATTGAAGTTATGTGATCAAAAGTAATTTGAATCAGTATTTGTTCTATTTCATTTTACATGCACCTATATGTGTTTGTGTGTATAAATGTGTTAAACTGTTAGGTATATATTTTTTCCATATTGTAATATGCTTCCTCTCTAATCTATGAAGTCTCAATATATAAAATATTATATGGAGGCAATTCAAATACATAAAAATACATACACAAATAAGTAACTCATTCATCCCTACTTCTTTCTCCCTAGTCCTCATGCCCTCATTGGTAAATTAAAAAAAAATACTTTAGGATTTAACATTCTAAGGTTTATGATGTGAAATGCTAATGCTGTTTTCCAAAACTAAGCAAAATCCCATAAATATTTTTATTTAATTATTTTTCTTATTTTATATGAATGGAAAATATCAGAAACATTATTCTGTACTTGCATTTTGTTTCTATATGTGTATACATATGTATCCATACATACATGTTATTTCATATGTACTTAATCAATACCTCTACTTAACTTGTACTTAGTTACCTTTCTCATGTTTTTCAAATTCATGTCATTCAAATTCTGGCATATATTTTTAAATGGCTCTCGGTGCAACACCACTTACTGAAGAAACCACTGTTACCTCTAACGATTTAAAAAATGTCATCTATATCAAATACGAAACGTACCTAGATATTTAGGTATTTGTGGAACTTTTTCGCGTTTTATTTACTCTCTGCTTATTCATATACCAGCACTTTATTATTTTAAATAAAAGAGTGTACAACAGATTTGATAAACCTAGATCTAGCATCTACTTCAAATCATCGCTTTTTATTAAGATTGTTCTGGCTAGTCTTGATGATTTCCTTAAATGAAATTTATAATCAATACATCTAGCTTTACCAAAATAATTCATTGGCAGCTTAACTAGCATAGCATTAAAATTTTAAGAAAACTCAGAAAGAATTGACATCTTGATGATGTTGAGACACCCAATCCAAGAGCAAGGTGTATCTTGCCATTTGTTTGAGGCTACAGTTTTAGCCTTTCATGAGTGTTTTAAATCTTGAGC
>NW_012101388.1:1811479-1819964 GCF_000951045.1 Mandrillus leucophaeus | reverse complement strand
TAGTTATATTTTTAAGCATATTTATTAATAGACTTTATTCAACAGGCTATATAAAAAAGAGGTTCAAAATCACCAACCCCAACAGTAGTTCAAGCATTAATACTGCCAAATAAACTTTCACAGATTTTGGTAAATCTTTATTCTTAAAATATACTCTGCTAATATTAATATAAATAATTGAAGTTATGTGATCAAAAGTAATTTGAATCAGTATTTGTTCTATTTCATTTTACATGCACCTATATGTGTTTGTGTGTATAAATGTGTTAAACTGTTAGGTATATATTTTTTCCATATTGTAATATGCTTCCTCTCTAATCTATGAAGTCTCAATATATAAAATATTATATGGAGGCAATTCAAATACATAAAAATACATACACAAATAAGTAACTCATTCATCCCTACTTCTTTCTCCCTAGTCCTCATGCCCTCATTGGTAAATTAAAAAAAAATACTTTAGGATTTAACATTCTAAGGTTTATGATGTGAAATGCTAATGCTGTTTTCCAAAACTAAGCAAAATCCCATAAATATTTTTATTTAATTATTTTTCTTATTTTATATGAATGGAAAATATCAGAAACATTATTCTGTACTTGCATTTTGTTTCTATATGTGTATACATATGTATCCATACATACATGTTATTTCATATGTACTTAATCAATACCTCTACTTAACTTGTACTTAGTTACCTTTCTCATGTTTTTCAAATTCATGTCATTCAAATTCTGGCATATATTTTTAA
Organism: Mandrillus leucophaeus; assembly: GCF_000951045.1. Lineage (NCBI taxonomy): Eukaryota > Metazoa > Chordata > Mammalia > Primates > Cercopithecidae > Mandrillus > Mandrillus leucophaeus. Next base: position 1,819,213 of record NW_012101388.1, on the reverse strand, counting down.
ATGGCTCTCGGTGCAACACCACTTACTGAAGAAACCACTGTTACCTCTAACGATTTAAAAAATGTCATCTATATCAAATACGAAACGTACCTAGATATTTAGGTATTTGTGGAACTTTTTCGCGTTTTATTTACTCTCTGCTTATTCATATACCAGCACTTTATTATTTTAAATAAAAGAGTGTACAACAGATTTGATAAACCTAGATCTAGCATCTACTTCAAATCATCGCTTTTTATTAAGATTGTTCTGGCTAGTCTTGATGATTTCCTTAAATGAAATTTATAATCAATACATCTAGCTTTACCAAAATAATTCATTGGCAGCTTAACTAGCATAGCATTAAAATTTTAAGAAAACTCAGAAAGAATTGACATCTTGATGATGTTGAGACACCCAATCCAAGAGCAAGGTGTATCTTGCCATTTGTTTGAGGCTACAGTTTTAGCCTTTCATGAGTGTTTTAAATCTTGAGCGTCCAGTGAACATCTCTGCCTTTCAAGGTACCTCATTTTCTAATTCCCTTTTAAAAATTTTAATAGTGTATATATGCATATATATACTATATATAATGAAAATTTAAAAATTTTATTAAAAATTGAAAATTTAATAGTATATATACTGTTAAATAGTATGTAAACATATCTATTATATAATAATATCAACGAATAGCAAGTATCAGGTTCATTTCTTTACTAATGGTGGGAACTTCCCACCCTCTGTAACTCAATCGGGCGATATTAACTGTGATCAGCAACCTCAAAGATACTCCCATAGTCTAGTCTCTTTGCTTCAATCCCAGTTTGACTCTTGGCTCTGGCTTATTCTACTCTTCAAGACTTTCACGGACCATTTTACCCCTATCATGGAATAGTTTGAATGTGATCAAGAAGGATTCTGTGTTGCTATAGCTGCTTGTGGAGTACAGGAAGGTTTCAAGAAAGAGCAAAATAGCCTAAATCCATACATTTTAATGCCAAGACAGAGCCTGAAAATAGACACATTTATAAGGAAATGTTCAAAATAATCTCTTATTTTTTGGTGGCACAAGAGTGATAAAGCCAAAAAGAAACTCAAAATCTGACGCTTGATGTGGGTATCTAAATGGCAGTGTTGATAAAAATCACAGCCTTGTCAGTCTGTTTTATGGAAGTCCTGCCATTCATTGAGAAGTGGGGTCCCCAAAATTAGAATTAGAGACATGTGGAGAGGGATTTAAGGGATGGTGAGCATCCCAGATCTTTAATGCCTCCAAGATTTCTTGTATATAAATCAATTATTTCTTCCATATCTGATAAGGTTGTCCCCATCTCTTTCAAGCCACTCCCTCAGCTTCCACTTCCCTCACCTGTTATTTTCTTGAAGTCTGTAAAGAGCATTTGATCTCAGCACATGCTGAGATGGGACAATACAAAGCAAAATTCATATAAAGGCACACTAAAAGAATTGGAAAACTTTATAATCCACATCAACAAAAACCTAGAGAAGCTGTGCAGGATTGAATTCTGAAGTTCTTTGGCAAGAAGAGAAGAAGGTGTCATAATTTTATTTTATAGTTGACTATATTTGTTTATGGATGTGTGTTTACCAGAAATTTTAGACTTAATGTGTAATCTTGCTTAGTTAGCCATCCTTCTAATGGTTTGCTCATCATGTTTGTAAAACCTTGAACTCAAGAGTAGTCCATGATAAATAAAGTTCAGTTACCATAATTTCTAGGTGAAACATAGCCAAAAAAAAAAAAAAGCATGAAATAAGTATACTTACTTTATTTGCAAATATTTGACCGTGGCAGTAAGATAACACTAATTTCTGAACACTCAAAATTCAACTGATATCTAACGGTCAAAGGAGGTCTTTTGGAAGTCAAATAATTGGTTCTATTTTGTCCCTACATTTCCTTCAGATAGCCCAGCAGGAATAATCAGTGTTATCACCAGTTCCTCATTGTATAATTAAAATAAATTTTTCTAAAAATTAGCAGATTCCTTTTACTGGTGTCCTACATACATATTGTAGGCCCTTATTATCATATAGGAAGGGTCAAACTGGAGAAACACCAAAAAAAGAAAAAAGATTTGAAAGATTCTTTAGCAGTGATTTCTAGAACAAACCTATTAATGTGCTCATTTAATGTAAAAACAAGACAAGTTTCAATTAAATCAAAACAACAGAAAAAAATAAAGCCTGTGGAACCAATCCAACTCATTATCTGTTTTTGTAAATAAAGTTTTATTGAACCACCGCCACGCATATTCACTTACATATTTTCTATGGCTGCTTTCATGCTCTGACTATTAAGGTGAGTAGTTGTGACATGTCTAATAAAGTCTAAAACATTTACTATCTGGCTTTTTATGGAAAGAAATTTGTCAACTGCTACTCTAGATAGTTTGGTAAGATACATTATTGCAGAGAGAAGGCCATAAATTCCAGCAGTCCTTCAGTGAAGTGTTTTGGGTTCCAGCAGTCTATATCACGTAGGGCACCTTGTTGCTAGGATATCTTACACCCTCCTGCCATTAAGAAAACAGTCACTGCTGGGCACAGTGGCTCAAGCCTGTAACCTCAGCATTTTGGAAAGCCAAGGCGGGCAGATCACCTGAGGTCAGGCGTCTGAGACCAGCCTGGCCCAAATTGCCAAACCCTGTCTCTAGTAAAAATGCAAAAATTAGCCAGGCACGGTGGTGCCCGTCTGTAATCACAGCTACTCAGGAGGCTGAGACAGGAGAAGTGCTTGAACCTGGGAGACGGAAGTTGCAGTGAGCAGAGATCACGCCACTGCACTCCAGCCTGGCTGACAACAAGACTCCATCTCAAAAAAAAACAAAATGAAACAGTCACAACAATACTGTGCATATTTGGATTCTAAAGAATTTTTATGTATACATATACACACACACACACACATATATATATGTACATACACACACACTTTAAAAACCAATATATATGATTTCGATTTGGGATATATATAATATACAGAGATTTGAAATGAGTTTATATTTAAAATATACATTTTATAAATATATAAAATATAAATGTATATAGTATGTGTGTATATGTGTGTGTGTGTATATATAAAATCTCCCATTTGGTGGTGCTAAACGTATCTACTTCTTAAAATAATCCAAAAGATGTCGATTTAAAATAAGACAAGCTTTCCAATTCTGTTAGGCTGGAGAACAGGTGTATCTGTGGCTGGGTCTTAGGAGCCAGAGATGCAAGAAATTTCAAGGTGCGTACTGTATCTATAGCACGCTAGGAGGAGTGAAAGAATCCTCAAGAAATCCTTCATAAAGAAAAGAAGGTGTCTTGCTTGAGATTTGTTTTCACTGTAATATTCCTGCTCTATTGGTGGTCAGACTCCAGGGTATGGAACTGTAAGGGCAACGCAGACCACTTATGCCTTAAACCAATGTGCCATGAGATACTTCTGCAAGGCAAGAGCAATTTTTCTTTTCTCTGAAAATGATTACAGGAGATAATGCCTAAGGCCTAAAGGCTGGGTGGATGAAGCTGTGGCAACACAGGGAGGGATACACATTCTTTTAGAGCGAGACAGTGTGAATAATTGAACTCCATAATGTATCAGTGGAAATATCAATACTATTGTCTAATATTTATTGAACGTCTCTAAATACCAGACATTGCTCTAAGAGCTTTGCTTGTATTAACTGATTCATTCCTCATAACAACTCTCTAAAGTAGATGTAGTTTTGATACCCCTTTAAAAACAAAGAAATTCAGCCACACACAAGTTAGCTAATTGGCACAAGTTCACATAGTTAGAAAGTGGTGGTTGTGGTTTGGACATATCCACTCAAAAATTCAAGTGTTGCTAATGTGATAGTAGCAAGAGGTGAGGCATTTGATAAGTGACTAGGCCACAAGCATTTCTTCTTCGTGAATAGAATCAAGGCCCTTATAAAAGAAGCTTCAGGCAGCATTTAACTCTCTTGCCCTGTTAGAACAAAGGTTACCTCCAGAGCCCTCACCAGACAACTAAACGTACCAATACCTTGATCTTGTACTTCTTAGCCTCTAGAGCTGTGAAAAAAATAAATTTCTATTATTTCTAAATTGCCCAGTCTCAGGTATTTTGTCGCAGTAGCACAAAACAGGTTAAGGCTGTGGTGGAGCCAGGATTCTAAAAAAGAAAGTCTGATTCTACAATCAACATTTTATTTGTTGAGCTACCTTCCAAAATTCTTAAAAGCACTAAATATCCAATACTAAAGTAAAAATTTAGACAAGTTATTACACAAATCGATGCTTATATACAGATAATAATTATATAAGGCATTTTATTATTCATGACTATAAAATCCTAAATTACATAATTTGTTTTCATGTAGTTACCTCTTTGCATTTAAAAAAAAATTGTGATATTCTATTTTCTTTGTATACCATGATTTAAGCGAAACTATTTCTTGATAATTTAGCTAAAAGGTAGTTGTGGTAGCTGATAAATGGTCAGAAATACAGAAATCCTACTTCTGTTTCTGATTCTTATTTTGCCAGAGGCAAGCAAACATCTGTTGATACCTGTCAACACTGATATCAGTCATCTTGTTAATTTTTCCTTGCTTTAATATTCCCCAAAGTCATCCTTGATCATATGATGTCCATTATAATTTGGTTCTGATGCCCTCTATGATGATCTTTTGTTTCATTTGTTCTCCTTTATTAGGGTCATTAGAGTGTTGACATTGAGTTAGCATGTCACCAGGCATCTGGCCTGCTAGTTCTTATCTGTCACAGTGTCACAATATAAACTTTTAACAATGCCCGAATAATGACCTCTACATAGTAAAAATAAACAAATTAGGCCATGCTGTAAAAACAAATTTTAAAGAACATTGAGAGAGAGAGAGAGAGAGAGAGAGAGAGAGAGAGAAAGCAGAAGAGAGAGAATTAGTCAGTTGTCCAAGCTATGTAGCAAGAAAATGAGTATAACTAAAAACTGCAACTCAAGTTTATTAAGTGTTTGCATCCAAGCTACTCATATCTATTCAAAATGTGCAGCTTCCAAAGTGTATGTTTTCTTCTACTTCTTCACAGCTATGGGGGAACAATTTATTTGTTTCCAATTTTTTACTTCTATAGAATGTTTAAGCATGTCTTCTGTTAAAGAATGTAAACTAATTGTGTTCAAAATTTGCTTTCGTAAAATTATTATCACGTATTTGAATACAGATCAAACAAAATTAAAACTTAAAGTTTTCTGTTGAGTTTTCATATAATCCATTAAAATTTATAAAATGATTTAAAGCAAAAAATTAGCAAATCTATAAATGATACCTAAAATGTAATGAGATGTCTATAATTCAAAAACATCCTGAGACATGTATTTTAACCTATTTCTAGATTTCAAAACAAAATGTAACTTTTACATTTGAATTGGGGATTTCTTCTTTCAGCCAATATAGAGTAACAGGAGTCAGATTAAATTTGTATAAAATTATATCAAAAAATGATTTTCATACACTAGACATCAGGCAAAACAGAACAGCGATCCTGATAGAGGGTGAACAAACAAGTTGAGCCTTACAATTTCTCAAGCTTAGTGCCTGGACAGAGTTATGAGGCTGATATGCAGGAAGAGGGAGAAGGTCAAGCCTGGTGGCACCTGTCTGAGTTGCGGGGACGGACTAGGCAGTCTGGAGAGTTCAGGAAGTTCTATTGCACAGAGCAGAGTGTAAAGAGAGGAGCGAAGCATGGAGCAAAACCTCTTGAAAAGGGCACAGAGTCGGCTACCAGTTTTCAGCTTACTACTGATTAATGAAGGCATAACACAAAGCACTGAAGCCAGAAAAGAAATAACGGAAAGAAGGACAGAGAGCAATACCAAGGATCAACAGGACCAGGGAAAGTTCATGTTCCCACCAGTCAAAGTGGAAAAACTTATTCACAGGGTATCACAAAGACTTCTTAAAAAGACATTGTCTCAGCAGGGAGTCAAAAAAGCCCTAGACTAAAAGTTGTTCAGGTTCCACAAAACCTAAAAACAATACTTAAAAGAGTCGAACCATATTCAAGCAAGTTAGCTTTATACCAGAATGAATTCAAGAATGTGTATAGGAATACACAATATGCACCAATGAAAAAGGGCAAAATCCACAGCATTTGGTTTCTAATCCAAAATTACCCAACATACAAAAAAGGCAAAATGTGGCACTTACATAATAAGCAGAAAAATCAATAACTTAGAAAGCCAAGAAAGTACACAAATAAGAGAAGTAGTAAACAAGGTCATGAAAACAGTTATTATAATTTTACATTATATATTCAAGAAGGTAGAAAAAAGATGAAGCATGTTAAGTGATGATGTAAAATATATTTTAAAAGACCAAAATCCAGCTTCTAAAAAACACACTAGATAGGATTGACAGCAGACACTACCAAAAGTAATAAAAAAAAAAAATTCTGAACTTGATGATAAAGAACCTACCTAAAATAAAACACAAAGGAATAAACAGAAATAAAATTATATAAAATATTAGTAACCTCTGGGAAAGCTTCACAGGACCCCCCTTATATATCATTGGAGATTTTGGAAAGTGGGTTACAAAAATATTTGAAGAAATAATGGATAGAATTTTTCTATGTTTAACGAAAATACAAACTTTTGGGAAAGACAGTCAGGTGCATCTTGCTTGACTGTTGCATGGCTGTTTGAGTGTGTCTTGGGCTGGAACAACATGTTCTTATGTGGACATAGGAACCATCATAGACTGCTGGAGTTATTGCATTTTTTTGTGAATATCTTTTCATAGTCTGGGCTTGATGCTACTTTATTCTGCTTAAGATGTGTGTGTCATGTGTTAACTGGCCATCCCCACTGCTATATCTGTTCCTGGTGGGGAGAAAACAGGGCCCTTCACCTGCAGCTCTAGAGAGTTGTGTGTGGAACATTGTCCTGTGTTGACTGCAGGGCAAGAGCTGCTGGCTATTGAGGAATAACAATCACACTTGACATCTATCTTGCCATGTCTCTTCTCTGCATGAGTAAATAATTGATTTATCAGGTACTTGTGAGAGTCATGTCTCTGGGTGACCTTAATGTCTGCAAATAATGCAGTGACTGGACACCCTGAGACTATTGCTCCTTGTAGTCAACAGATGTCACATGCTCAAGAAAACCCTACAGATATAAGATGTTCAATAATCCTTATTCAAATAAAAACAATGAAAGAAAGGCACATAATCACATTGCTTAAAATGACTGATAAAAAGAGTATCTTCAAAACAGTTGGATGGAGGCTGGGGGAGGGGTGGATATTTTTAGTAAAACCAAAACAAGAGTGACAGCAGACTTTTCGATGTACATATCTTGAAAGAGCGTGTCTTTTAAACTAAAAATGTATACCAAGAAAAATTGTTTTCTAAAAACAAAGGTAGGCCAGGCACAGTGGCTCATGCCTGTAATCCCAGCACTTCGGGAGGCCAAGGTGGACAGACTGCTTGAACCTAAGAGTTCAAGACCAGCCTGGGTAACATGACGAAACCCCATCTCTACAAAAAATACAAAAAATTAGCTAGGCATGGTGGCATACACCTGTAGTAACAGCTACTTGGGAGGCTGAGGTGAACATATTGATTGAGCCTGAGAGGTAGAGGCTGCAGTGACAGCTGTGATCGCACCATTGCACTCCAACCTGGGTGATAGAGCAAGACCCTGTCTCCAATCAATGAATGAATAAATAAATAAATAAATAAATAAATAAATAA
>NW_012101388.1:1806285-1809904 GCF_000951045.1 Mandrillus leucophaeus | reverse complement strand
CAAAATGTACCTAAAATAAGATTTTATTAATCTAAATTCTAAAAAATGCAAACTAATTTGTAGTTACAGAAAGTAGATCAGTAGTTGTTTGGCCTGAAGTAGAGTTGTGAGGAGGGATGGGAGAGAGAGATCAGAAAGAGTTATGGGGAATTTGGGGGGATGGTGATGAATATGTTCATTATCATGATTTTGTTGATGGATATACATCATTTCTCAAAATTTGTCACATGTAAAAATGTGTCAAAATTTTCCACATCGTTTACTTTAAATATGTGCTGTTTACTGTACATAAATTATACCCACATTAAGCTTTAAATTGGGATGAGTTTTATTGTAAAATCATCAACACATTTACAAGTATACTCAGTACATTAGAGTGTACTTGTAAATAATTGATTTATATTTTTTCACTTGTTACTTTAACATACTTATAATTTGTCCACTGTATGTAGTTTGCAGGGAAAAAATTCAAAATGATGGAAATAGAGCCTAAAGAAAAAAAAAAAACTCCAAGCAAATACAGGAACCACTTGACAGAGATATTAAATACAGTTTCTTCTATAATATTCATTGAATGACAATTAGCTGTCAGGTACATTAGATTAAAGAGTATAGTAACCTTGTGATAATAGCAGTCAGTGAGCTTAAAATCTGGAAAATAGATGTAATAGCCATTTTTCAGCCTACTTTTTTTCTTCCTGTAATACTATTACTTCACATAATAGTGAGATAAATGAACAATGATTTTGTTGTTGATCTTTCTTGATGTTAATATTTTCATAATGTAATGTCTTTTTCCGTTAGAAATTTTAAATATAAATTGGGAGTTCTCAATTTTAAACCTATAAATATTTATGGAAGCAAAAAATACATATATATTTCTACAGCAACATGTCCTGCTTTTAAAGTATGGGATAATAAGATTATCTAGGTGTATTAGACCAACTTATTCAAAATTTTGTAAAATATATTTGTTCTGCTGGTTAGTTATATTTTTTTCCAATTCAGAGCATCATTACAAACCCACATGAATAATGATTACTGAAAGAAAATAACATCTGCTTTTTATATCATAAATTGAAATAAGCTACCAGAATATATATAAAAATAAAAGAAATGACAGAAAAAAATCTAGAAAATTAATATTTCAAGAGAGTCTCTTTGGTCTTTTCATTTCTAGTATGGAACGTTTAGAAATACAAATGGAAACATATTCACTCTATCTTTCAATATTTATATAGTGCCAGGGAGATTCTGCAATTCTTTGTTATTAGTAGACAACTTCCTCCAAAAATGTAAGAGTTGTCATATTTTCTTGAGAAAAAACTTTATTATTTTATTTTTCCAAGAAAATGATGTCCACATATAGCATCTAAAACCATTTCCTGATCAACTATATAAAAATGATTTTAAAAGTTTAAGAGCACTTGTAACAAATAAAATATGAAATTTATTCTATAAATGCTCTCCTGAGTTATATTTAGCATGAAAAAAATAGAAATCTTTCACTTAACATAGCTTATGTGACAACTACAATCGGAGACATTCTGAAAAGGGAATCCAGCAGCCTCTGCTTTTGTGGTGGCAGAATGGGCCTTGCTCATAGTAGGTGCTCTAAATCCTTCCTGGTTCACTGTATGGACTTGATGAAGATCAAGGCAAAGGCAGGCATTGGCAGTTTTATTGCTTTACCTGGTACACAGCTGAGTGTAAGAAAACGCATATGAAATGTTGGCTTGCCTTTTACAAGGGAGAGCTATAAAAACAAAATATTGAGATTGAAATGTTTCCTACATCTGTAGTGGAAGAGCTACAGGGAGCCCAGATAATGATGTGGCCCTGAAAGAGAAATAAAATTTCACTTCAGAGGGCCTGATTCTCCAAGCAGAGTTCAGGCTCAGTTGTTGGATACATGGTATTTCTCTATCCCACATGCCACCTGGATTTCAATACCCTGCAAATATTCGTTCTGATATGTAAAGGAACATAGCAGTTGTCTTTGTCTTAATAACAATTTCATATTCTTATGTATCTATCTTGTCACTGTATTATCCTTTATTTCGAATTCACGTTGAGATAAAATATTTTAAAATTGCTATTATTTGGAGGGGAAACAACAGGAAAAAAAGTATTTTTCTTTGCAAGTGATGACAAATTTTAAAAATACCTAATGATGTTTAGCACCATTTAAAAAATATATGTCATACTCTAAATGGTAAAAGAACATAAGCAGAAGCAACACATTGGTCAGTATGATAAACTGTTTCGTGCTTAAATGCAGACGTCTTTGCCCCTTACAATGCGCATTATGTATAAATTATCTACATAAAATTTTTAAATTGAAAGACTTTTGTTATTTCACTCCTGTGACATCTGAATACTTAGTAGATACTATGTTTTAGCCAGTTATCCTCTGTCCAGAAGAAAGATTAAAATACACACCTTAAATTATTTGTTGCTAAATAGATAGGGGTATATGGTATCCATGTTTATGAGCATACATCGAAATACTGACAAACTCTTCTCCCTAAATAATCATGACTCATGCTCCTGCAGCTCCTGTTTTTTTTGTACTTGGCATACATTCAGTTGTGAAAACAAGGTGTCCCTCCTCTAGCAGCTGTTCTATGAATTTGAGCTCACTCAGGAACCACAGAGCCAGCTCCCTTGGTTCCATATGAAACTTCCCAGTTTCAGAGTCAATTCACCATGGACAGGTTTCCCAGTAAATACTTTAAAACTTATAGCCAGTGGAAATAAGACCCTGTGATTAATTAAATAAAAATCATTGCATAAACATTGATATATAAGAGACTTGATTTTAGTACCTAAGGATCAGTTTGGGGATTTTTTTCGGAAAGGATACCAAGATCTGTAAACTTCTAGTGGTGTCTCGTCTATATGACCACCACTTTTTGTGGGCACAAACTCATCTTAAAGAATTGAACACTGTCTTCCAGTTGATCACTTCTGTATTGATCACACAAAGAACTATAGGCTCTTCTCAGTTACATCTCATGAAGCTGGATTCTGTTTCTCATTCTAGGTTGGTGTGTTTTATAACCCACTCCTCCATCATGTATATTTTTTCTAAAATAAGTAAATGAAATTTTTTCTATGATGCCTGTATGAATATTTGAGCAGTTAATTCCACTACTGAATTTAATAGTTTTGAGTATAAATTTCAACAAACATAAACCTAAGAGAAGTACAGAAATATGTTCATAATGTAATATAGCTAGACGTATTGCAATATGTAGTTTCCTGAACATATTTCATAGCATATATATTTCTGTATAACATATTGCTTTCTGCATATTAATTGTATCTGTGGTTTGAAATATGTTAACTATGATCATGGAATCAAAACAAGTATATATATATATATACTTATATGTATATAAGTATATATATGTGTGTATATATATGTGTATGAGTCTGTTACTGTATAACTTGTTAAAATAATAAGCTAAAAGAAATTTCTATGTCTATGTAAGATTTCTAGTGATGTAGGTTAGTATGCATGCAGTTGGACATTCAAGAAAAAGTGCAATCAAACTATCATCTTAAAAGTTTCATTGAGGATATCTGTAATCTAGAATTGAATTTATCTTTCTTA
>NW_012101388.1:1802886-1805445 GCF_000951045.1 Mandrillus leucophaeus | reverse complement strand
GGCTAGTAACATGAATCAAAGGAAAGCTGAAGAAACTCTATTAGTATCTGTGGTTGACAACCCTTAGGGAAACCCCAGTAATCCCCACCACCTGGTGTTTATACCTTGTTTAATTTCCTTCCCTTAAATGTGAGCAAGAATTCTGACTTGCTTCAGAAAATAGAGAATGCCAAAGAAAAAGAAAATTTTCAGATATAATTAATTATCAAGACACAATCAGTTGATTTTGAGGTAACTAAAAACATGATCTCCCTGGGTGAGTCTGACTCAGTAGAAGGAATAGGCCTCATCTGAGGAGAGAGACACTCCTCAAGAGCTAGATGACATAAGTGGCCATGTTGGAGAACCTCGTATAAGATATAAGCAGTCTCTAGAAACTGTGGCTAACCCCTAGGACCCAAGAACAGCCTCCAGCTGACAATGAGCCAAATGCCAGAGACTTCAAACGTGTGCTTCAGGGAAATGAGTTCTGCCAACAACCTGAATGTACTTGAGATCGTGTACTCTTCCCCAGTCAAGCCTCCAGATGATAGCTCATCCTTGCCAACACTTGAACTGCAGCCTTGTGAGACCCTGACCAGAGGATGTAGCTAAGTATTGCCCACACTTCTGGCACAAGGCAATTATGAGATAATAAATGGGTGCTGTCTTACATCACTAAATTTGTGATAATTTTTATCCAGCATTAGAAAATTAATTCAATTTCAGACAAAATATATTTTAGAGCAAAGATATTAGCAGGAATAAAAAAGCTTATTTTGTACTAAGAAAGGGGTGAGAACACATAAAAATTGTAACAATCTAATATTTCATAACAGAGTTTCAAAATACACCAGAGAAAAACTGATAGAACTGCAAATACAAATTGAAAATTGTACAAAATTATAGTTGGAGATTTTATCCAACACAAATTAAATCACATATCCACACAAAGACTTGCACATAAATGTTCATAACAACTTTTTACTTGTGATAACCCAAAGCTGGCAACAACTCCAGTGTTCATAAATACATGCATGAATGAACAGATATGGTTTATTCCCACAATGGAAATCTATTCAATAATAGAAAGAAATAAACTTTCAATACACCTACCAAGATAGAGGAATCTCAAAAAAAATTATTGAGTGAAAAAAAGGAAGACAAAATGTACCTAAAATAAGATTTTATTAATCTAAATTCTAAAAAATGCAAACTAATTTGTAGTTACAGAAAGTAGATCAGTAGTTGTTTGGCCTGAAGTAGAGTTGTGAGGAGGGATGGGAGAGAGAGATCAGAAAGAGTTATGGGGAATTTGGGGGGATGGTGATGAATATGTTCATTATCATGATTTTGTTGATGGATATACATCATTTCTCAAAATTTGTCACATGTAAAAATGTGTCAAAATTTTCCACATCGTTTACTTTAAATATGTGCTGTTTACTGTACATAAATTATACCCACATTAAGCTTTAAATTGGGATGAGTTTTATTGTAAAATCATCAACACATTTACAAGTATACTCAGTACATTAGAGTGTACTTGTAAATAATTGATTTATATTTTTTCACTTGTTACTTTAACATACTTATAATTTGTCCACTGTATGTAGTTTGCAGGGAAAAAATTCAAAATGATGGAAATAGAGCCTAAAGAAAAAAAAAAAACTCCAAGCAAATACAGGAACCACTTGACAGAGATATTAAATACAGTTTCTTCTATAATATTCATTGAATGACAATTAGCTGTCAGGTACATTAGATTAAAGAGTATAGTAACCTTGTGATAATAGCAGTCAGTGAGCTTAAAATCTGGAAAATAGATGTAATAGCCATTTTTCAGCCTACTTTTTTTCTTCCTGTAATACTATTACTTCACATAATAGTGAGATAAATGAACAATGATTTTGTTGTTGATCTTTCTTGATGTTAATATTTTCATAATGTAATGTCTTTTTCCGTTAGAAATTTTAAATATAAATTGGGAGTTCTCAATTTTAAACCTATAAATATTTATGGAAGCAAAAAATACATATATATTTCTACAGCAACATGTCCTGCTTTTAAAGTATGGGATAATAAGATTATCTAGGTGTATTAGACCAACTTATTCAAAATTTTGTAAAATATATTTGTTCTGCTGGTTAGTTATATTTTTTTCCAATTCAGAGCATCATTACAAACCCACATGAATAATGATTACTGAAAGAAAATAACATCTGCTTTTTATATCATAAATTGAAATAAGCTACCAGAATATATATAAAAATAAAAGAAATGACAGAAAAAAATCTAGAAAATTAATATTTCAAGAGAGTCTCTTTGGTCTTTTCATTTCTAGTATGGAACGTTTAGAAATACAAATGGAAACATATTCACTCTATCTTTCAATATTTATATAGTGCCAGGGAGATTCTGCAATTCTTTGTTATTAGTAGACAACTTCCTCCAAAAATGTAAGAGTTGTCATATTTTCTTGAGAAAAAACTTTATTATTTTATTTTTCCAAGAAAATGATGTCCACATATAGCATCTAAAACCATTTCCTGATCAACTATATAAAAATGATTTTAAAAG
>NW_012101388.1:1797517-1799951 GCF_000951045.1 Mandrillus leucophaeus | reverse complement strand
CTCGTCCCAGTGTCTAAATCCTGTGGCCAATTCTTATCCCTAGCTGTGGTATTTGAGTCAGCCACTCCCACTTCCATGATATAGTTTCTTCCCTATCCTTGCAGGACACTCTGGTCTCACTTGCTTGATCTGCCTCTTCTAGACTTGTTGACGTAGATGCTCGGTCCCTGACTTTAGTTCCGGTTGCTCCTGATGATCTTGTTCATAATTTTGACATTTATATATATATATGTATATTTAATTTTTATGGGTATAGTAGTTGTATATATATGGGGTAGATGAGATATTTTGATACAGGCATACAATGCATAATAATCACATCAGGGTAAATGGGGTGTCCATCACCTTAAGCATTTATCCTTTGTGTTACAAACAATCCAATTGCACTACTTTAGTTATTTTAAAATAACTAGTAAATTATTTAAAAGAAGTAAGTATAATTATAGTAAATTATGGCCAATTATTATTTTGCCACATTATTTGGCCAAATTTAATGGCCAATTAAAATCATGGCCAAATATTATAGCCACCACAACATGGTGACTATAGGAAAAAACGCCACCATGTTGTGCCATCAAATGCTAAATCTTATCCATTCTTTCTAAAAACTATGCCGTACCCATTAACCATCCCTACTTCCTCCTTGTAACCCCACTATCCTTTCTAGCTACTGGTAACCATCACTGTATTCTCTATTTCCATGAGTGCAATTGTTTTAATGTTTATCTCCCATAAATACGTAAGAACATGAGAAGTTTGTCCTTCTGTGCCTGGTTTAATTCACTTAACATAATAACCTCCAGTTCCACTCATGTTGTTGCAAATGACAGGATCTCATTCTTTCTTAAGGCTGATTAGTACTCCATTGTGTATATCTACCACATTTTCCTTATCCATTTTTCTACTGATGAACACAGAGGGTTGCTTCCAAGTCTTGTCTATTGTAAATAGTGCAGCCATAAACATGGGAGTGCACATACCTCTTCAATATACTGATTTCCTTTTTTAAAAGTAAATACCTGGCAGTGGGATTGCTGTATCATATATTAGGTCAATTTTTACTGTTTTGAGTGATATCCAAACTGTTCTCCACAGTGGTTGTGCTAATTTACATTTCTACAAACAGTGTATGAGGATTCCCTTTTGTCGACCTTCTCGCCAGTATTTGTTATTGCTTGTCTTTCAGATAAAACACATTTTAACTGGGGTAAGATGATATCTCATTTTAGTTTTAATTTGCATTTCTCTGATGATAATAATATCAAGTACTCTTTCATACCTGTTTGCTATTTTTATGTCTTGTATTCAGAAATGTCTATTTAGATCTTTTGCCAATTTTTAGCTGGATTATTAGATTATTTCCTATTGAGTTGTTTGAGCTCCTAATATATTCTGGTTATTAATCCCTTCTCAGATGAAGAGTTTGCAAATATTTTCTCCCATTCTGTGTGTTGTCCCTTCACTTTGTTACTTGTTTCCTTTGCTGTACAGAAGCTTTTTAACTTCACGTGATCTCATTTGTCCAATTTTGCTTTGATTGCCTGTGCTTTTGGGGTATTACTCAAGAAACTTTTGACCACTCCAATGTCCTGGAGCGATTCCCCAATGTTTTCTTTTAGTAATTGAACAGTTTAAAGTCTTGGATTTAAGTCTTTAATCCATTTTGGTTTGAGTTTTGTGTATGGCGAGACATCCGGGTCTAGTTTCATTCTTCTGCACATGGATATTCAGTTTTCCCAGCACCATTTATCAAAGAGACTGTCCTTTCCCTAGTATATGTTCTTGGCACCTTTGTCATAAATGAATTCATTGCAGATGTATGGATTTGTTTATGGGTTCTCTATATTGTTCCATCCGTCTATGTGTCTGGTTTTATGCCAGTACTATGCTGTTTTGGTTACTTTAATTTGAAGTGAGGTCATGTGATTCCTCCAGTTTTGTTCTTTTTGTTCAGGATAGCTTTGGCTGTTAATGAGTTTTTGTAAAATAAAAATAAAGACTGATGATGGGATTGTTTTTCTATTTCTGTTAAGAATGTCATTGGTATTTTGAGAGGTATTTTATTAAACTGTAGATTTCTTAGAATACTATGGACATTTTAACAATATTGATTCTTCCAATCCATGAACGTAGAATATCTTTCCATATTTTTGTGTCCTCTTCAATTTCCTTCATCGATATTTAATTATAGAGATATTTTACTTCTTTGGTTAACTCCTCTTTATTTCATTTTCTTTGTAGCTGTTGTAAATGGGATTACTTTCTTGATTTTTCATATTATTTGTTGCTGGCATATAAAGATGCGATTAATTTTTATATGTATATTTTGTATCCTGCAACTTTTTTATTTTTTTGTTTTTTTGTTTTTTGTTTTTGTGACGGAGTCTCGCTCTGTCGCCCAGGCTGGAGTGCAGTGGCCGGATCTCAGCTCACT
>NW_012101388.1:1780661-1797247 GCF_000951045.1 Mandrillus leucophaeus | reverse complement strand
AAAATGTATTTATCGGTTCTATACTTTTTGATGGAGTCTTTAAGTTTTTCCAAATATAAGATTATGTCAACTGCAAACAAGGATAATTTGACACCTTCCTTTTCAATTTGGATGCCCTTTATTTCTTTCTTTTGTCTGATTGCTCTAGCTAGGGCTTCCAGTAATATGTCAAACAACAGTGGTGACAGTGGGCATCTTTGTCATGTTCCAGATCTTAGGGGAAAGGCTTTCAGTTTTTTTCCCCCATTCAGTATGATGCTAGTTGTGGGTCTGTCATATATGGCTTTTATTGTGTTGATTTGTATTCCTTATATATTCAGTTTCTTGAGGGTTTTTATCATGAATGGATGTTGAATTTTATCAAATTCTTTTTCAGCATCAATTGAAATGATGATATGGTTTTTATTCTTCATTCTTTTGATACGTATCACACTGATTGATATGTGTATGTTAAACTAACATTGTATCTCTGGGATGAATCCCACTTGGTCAGGATGAATGATCTTTTTAATGTGTAGTTTAATTCAGTTTGCTAGTATTTTGATGAGGATTTTTGCATCAATGTTCATAAGGAATACTGGTCTGTAGTTTTCCTTTTTTGATATGTATTTTTCTGATTTTGGTATCAGAGTAATACTGGCCTCATAGAATGAGTTTGGGAGGATTACATCCTCTTCTATTTTTGCAGTCATTTGAGTAGGATTGGTATTAGTTCTTTAAGTGTTTGGTAAAATTCAGCAGTGAAGCTATCAGAACCTGGGCTTTTCTTTGCTAGGAGACTTTTTATTAAGACTTCAATCTTATTACATGTTATTGGTCTGTTGTGGTTTTGGATTTCTTCATACTTCAACCTTAGCAGGTTATATGTGTCTAGGAATTTATCCATTTCTTCTAGGTTTTC
This sequence comes from Mandrillus leucophaeus, assembly GCF_000951045.1. Taxonomy (NCBI): domain Eukaryota; kingdom Metazoa; phylum Chordata; class Mammalia; order Primates; family Cercopithecidae; genus Mandrillus; species Mandrillus leucophaeus. The sequence continues at coordinate 1,796,346 of NW_012101388.1, read as the reverse complement.
CAATGTATTGGCATATAGTTGCTCATACTAGCTGCAAATGATCCTTTTAATTTCTGTGGTCTCATCTGTAATCAGGATAATCACTTTAAATAACACTTAAATCCTGATAGCACCAAAAGTTCCATCTCTACCCCAGATTCACATGCACTCAGAAACCCTTATTTGATTTCTCCTCTTAAATGTTTAGAATACTTTCAAAATTGAACTTCTAATATGTCCCCGATAAACCTGTTCTATCTGCACTCTTCTCACTCATCTCAGTTGATGGCATTTTCAATCTTCTGGTAGTTCAGACCAAAAAACTTGGACTCATTCTTGTTTCTTCTTTGGTTCTCAGACTATGCCAGCTCACCAAAAATCCTGTTGGTTTGAACTCCCTGTCACCTGGTCTGAAGTGTAGTGTGATTATCACGACTCACCGCAACTTTCACCTCCCTAGCTCAAGCGATCCTCCCATCTCAGCTTCTTGAGTAGCTGGGACTACAGGCGCACGCTACCACACCGGGCTACTTTTTGTACTTTTTATAGAGACATGGTCTGTCTCACCATATTGCCCAGGCTGGTCTCAAACTCCTTAGCTCAAGCATTCTGCCTGCCTTGACCTCCCAAAGTTCTGGGATTATAGGCATGAGCCACCACACCCAGCAGAGCCACTGTTATTTCTAACCAAGTTATATGTCATCAGTTTCTCAGGCTATATCATTCCCTCTGTCTATTCTTGGCAAAATCAAAGTTAAACTCTTAAAACAAAAGGTGAGTTATGTCACTCCTACCTTTAGAGCTCTGCATTGGCTTCCCCGTGAACTCAGAGGAAGTGCTTGCGACAGCCTGAGTGCCTAGCTTAATGACATACATCCCCACCTCCTCAATTACCTCTCTGATTTGTTATCTACTCGGATTCCCCTCACTTTCTCTATTTCACTGGCCACAGCCCTCCTCGATATGTTTAGAGCAGACCGGACAATGTCCTGCCAACATGTGTGTTTGCATTGGCTTTTGCTTCTTCCCAGAATGCCTTCCCTCCCCTTGGCTATCTAGGGTACCTCAACAGTTAACTTTTAACTTTTTGTTTTTAGTTCCTTAATCAAAAGTCACTTTAACAGTGAGGTCTACCTACCTTGAACACACTATTAAAATTTAGCCCACGAATAGCACTTCTGATCTCTTTTGTTCACTCTATTTTATGTATTTAATTAGCACTTATCACTTTCTTTTATACTATATAATTTTCTCATTTAGTAGGTTTGTTATTGATTTCTGTCCCTCTCCATTACAATGTAGAAAAGAAAGAGTTGTCTGCTTTCTTCACTGATGTCACCTAACGCCATAAGCACAAACTAAGCACTTAATTAAATATTTGTTGTATTGAATAGACTCAGCTACATTACCAGGAATAACTTGACGCCATAGAGCAGACCCTTCCAGGGTCATTAACTATCCTTCCGAAAGACAGTTTTGAATAACACAAAAGTGAAACAAAGAAACATACATAGAACTTATGAGCACCATCTTATACTTCCAGCCCTGTCCAGCAACTGTGGATCCCTGAAAAACTATTTAAATCAGATAAACCTTAGCTTCTATAGACAGTGCCACAGCCATTTGAATTATAATATAATAAAATGTTTAATAAAATTAGATTCAAATATGTGGAATGCACAGCATGGCCCTAGAAATTAACTTGAAATTAATTAAAATATAGCTTCCTTTCATTCTTTCCCCTTTCTATTCTCATTCTGGTTTTCAATTTGCTCACCCTAGGGACCTGTGGCTTTAAAGATACATTTTTAAATGTATATTTGCTTTTTTAATGTATACTTATTATACATATTTGGTGTACCAGTTATTATGCTATTATATTTTCATGCTTATATGTGTCTGACAGGAATCTGAACTCTTAGAAGTAATCTGTCTAAAAATAATACAAGCCCTTTCAGAAGCAAATTAGAATTGGTTCCAGTATCATTCTCTTACCACTATACTTTAGGAGGGAAATTGAGCTTTTTCACTGCTGGAAGATTATGTTTCATTATTAATAAGACAAGAAAAATTTTAAAAGCAATTTAATGTAAATATCTTGAAGTATTCTATATTAATATAAACAAACTTGGTCTTCTGAATGAGTGTTTTTAATAGAGAGGCATAATTTGTCTCAGTTTATAGAGAAATCACAGTTACATGAGCTGTCTATGTACAAAACCCAATCAACTAACATGGAAGTTATTCATGTTATTCTCCCCACTCAACTCACTCCTCTCACACTCGGTAGGCACTAGTCCAAGAACTAATATAACATGCCATCAAGAACTCACAGGAAGATCCTGTATATCTCCGCTGGCTTAAACAGAGTGTTTAAGCATCTTTGAGTTCACTTAACCTATCTGTGAGTACTGCTAAAAGCGTTTCATGTAGAATACATTGAGAGTCTATATGAATGAGAAATATTTAACATATATATGTTAAATATATGTATACACACACACACACACACACGCTTCTTTTTACTATTTTGAAGTCTTTGTGCAAAGGTGTCCCATCTGGCTATATAAAAAAAGTATTCCTTTCCTGCTTTGAAAGTGTAAACCAAAGTAGATTAAACGTTCAATTTTAAACAGAAGCAGGATTGATGACTCTCTCCACCTCTCTTCCATCCAATCTTACCATGGCCACTTTAAATATTAGAAGATGAAAGTGTATGCCATAGAAGTTAAGGATGCTTTCGATGAGAAAAAAGGTTATCTTCAATAACTGGGAAGCACTGAAATATATTCCCTCCCTACTTTTCCCAGATCATAAAACTCAGCATTTTTCTTCCTGTGATGTTTTCCACTTTGTAACAATTTTGTTTTTCAAAAACAAGATAAACCAAGCAAGCAACAGAGCAAAGAAAAAAAATGAAACCCATCTATAACCATATAGTGTACATTCTTAGGGAGTACTACTACATCGTGCTTAACTCTGAGACTCTTACAACTGAGGAAGAGTAGAATTATTTTTGCACTACTAGAGAATGAAGAACAATAAATCAAAGTGACAAGTGATCAACTTTTGACCTATAAGTAAGTGTATGGATGAGACTAAACTGTTAACTCCTATGAGTTCCCCCTTGAGAGTTATTATATATTTAGTAACGAATGATTGGAAAAGCAAAGATGAAGAAAGGAAAGAACATAAAACTTTGTAGCACTTACTATTTTTCAGGCACTTGGCTCTGAACTTCCACATGTATTCTGATTTTTCTCAAATAACTCTGTGGAGTATAACTGGGCCCATTTTTTAATGCTGAAATCTGAGCCTTAGCAAGGTTGAGTCTTATTAGACTTTGTTAACATTTCTAGAAACTGGCAAAACACTGAGTGGTGCACCAAAGGGAACGATGTCTGATAAATACTATACAATGGGAAGAGAGTGAGGTTACATTCAGGGTCTGTGATTACTAATGGCTTTCAAAATAGGGTTGCTAAGTTATATATGAGACATAAAAGAAAAAGAAAAAAAAAAAACACTTATTTCTGAGGAAAGTTTTTTTTTTTTTTTTTTTTGAGAGCAAGTCTCGCTTTGTGGCCCAGGCTGGAGTGCAGTGCCGCCATCTCGGCTCATTGCAAGCTCCGCCTCCCGGGTTCCCGCCATTCTCCGGCCTCAGCCTCCCGAGTAGCTGGGACTACAGGCGCCCGCCACCACACCCGGCTAAATTTTTTATATTTTTAGTAGAGATGGGGTTTCACTGTATTAGCCAGGATGGTCTGGATCTCCTGATCTCGTCATTCCCCCGCTTCGGCCTCCCAAAGTGCTGGGATTACGGGCGTAAGTCACTGCGCCTGGCCGAGGGAAACTTTTAAAAACCTAACAAGGCAAGTGTTTGCCATAGACTAATAACTGGAACATTAGCCAAGCCAGATATATTGGCTTTTCTGTTTGGGGGTTGTTGCTTTTTGTTCTTGTTTGTTTTTTTCCCCATTGAGATTTATGTAAAATTATCTGACACAAAGATTGGAAAAAGGAAAAACAAGTGATTAAAACAGCTTAGATTCTACAAAAAAAGTGCTGATTGGTACAAGAAGTCTAACAAGACGGGCGACAAAAGGGGACCAATAATCTCTGTATGGTTGCCTCCCTTAGACAGGTGGCTGCAGAATTCTTACACTATAAATTAAGGAAACAGTTGGAACTCACCTTTAAACATCAGCCTTCCTGTCAGAGCACTGACAAGGTGATCCGTGGTGCTGACTCACTTTCAGCAACTGTTCAAAAGCACATTTTTAGTATCAGATGCTTACTTTAAACAAAATATGTTTCCATCAGCACTGAGTTGTAGCCTCTAGACTACTTCTTAGTTTGTGGCTGCCTTTACAAGTTGAACATTCATTTATAAAAGGGGATTACGTCTCGTATTTCATCTTTTCTTAATTTTTAGGGAAATGAAGATTGCTATTACTTTGTACATTTATGTATGTTTTATATTTATATGTGCCATAAACTTTCCTAGTTTGTAAATGAATTTAATATATTTATTGAACATTTTTGGTAGTTCAAGTTCACTTGGGTCCTAGCTTTTTATGTATCCTTAGAACTTAAAAACTTCAAGCATTTTAAAAACTGGTTCTGCCCTGGAGAGGCAGTATAACTTTGAAACACTACTTATTTATCAGTACCATGATAATAACACCTAACAACAAATTGTTAAACTAGGTTGACATATGTAAACCCCACATATATGGAATCCCATTAACTAAACTTTGTATTTAAAATATTTATATATTATATATGCAATATTTGCTGCATAAAATATTCAGAAAATGCTGCTATAATCCAACATCTAAGACCATTCTTTATATATATATACACACACACACACACAACACACACACATACCAGTATATATATGTAGAATATTTATGTATGTGTACATATACCAGTTTTATATAAATTACTCTCTATATATAATGTAAATATGTATTTAAATATATATTTTATATTTATATTTATATAAAGAGAGATGATGTAAATACTCCTACCTAAAGGAAATGATGCCTGAGAAGTATATTTAGCATAGTATCTAGCACAGAGCAAATAATAGGGGTGATGATGATAGTGACGACTTTTATGTTTATGTCATCAGGCACTTAATATCTAGTCAAATAAATACAGATGGATCTTAAAATCATATAGTGGTTAAGTATGTGTTAGCTTGATTTTTCACTGAAACTTGGTTAAATTTGTGGTACAACTTTAAGGGAAGATGGATAGAAGTAACAGAGAGTAAGTGGTAAAGTGTTTAATGAGCGAACCTTAGCAGGAACCAAAAATTGCAACTGAGTACCTGGAGGGAAGGGTTGGAGAGCAGTCAGCTTCAAGAGCCAAGTTGGAGAGTCAGTCAGGTGAGAAAGGAAAATTACTTCCTTCTGATTAGAACAGAGAGCCATGGGAATTTGTTCTGCTGATGAGCAGACACGTAACATAATGAAGATCTTTTTTCTTTTTGCTTCTGCCTGGAGAGGGAGAATCAGAAAAAGACTTATAACAAAGAGTAAGAGGAAATAGAGCAAGGACTTTCTAGATGATTAGGAAAACTAGGAAAGCAAAAAGGATAACCATCTCCCTAAAAGACTTAGCAGACTGAATGGAGGAAAACTGCTAGCAGAAAACTCACTCACATATTCTTTCATACCCAATTGCCTTGGAATCCACAAGTGGCTGTTATATAAATGACCTGAAAGGTTGTTTGGGTTTGAAGTTATCTCCTTGCTACAGAGTGGTATTAGAGAACAAGAAATAGCCTGGGATCAAGATAGGTCTGGCCTTCTACCACAGCCAGGTTCTATGTTTATCAATGTGTACAGATTATTTCACCTCTCTGAGGTCGACTTTCCTGTTTAGTGCAAAGTAGATATAAATAACATCCTAAAAACATTATGGTAAGAACAAAACAAATCCAATTTATGTAAATTTTTTTTTGCATAAAATACTCAGAAAATGCTGATTATAATCCAATATCTAAGACCATTCTTCCTTTATCTTTTCTATTGGTTCATTTCTTGTCTACCTTCTCACTAGATTCTCTATTCTTGCCTTTTTTTTTTTTTTTTTTTTTTCAGATGGAGGCCTGCTGTGTCGCCCAGACTGGAATGCAATCTCTGCTCACTGCAAGCTCCTGCCTCCCAGGTTCAAGCCTTTCTCCTGCCTCAACCTCCCGAGTAGCTGGGGCTACAGGCACCCGCCACAATGCCCGGCTAATATTTTGTATTTTTAGTGCAGACAGGGTTTCACCGTGTTAGCCAGGATGGCCTCAATCTCCTGACTTCGTGATCCGCCTACCTCTACCTCCCAAAGTGCTGGGATTACAAGCGTGAGCCACGGCGCCCACCCTCTTCTTGCTTTTTTTAAAAAGCAATACTTGTTCTTAGTCAATACCAACTTGCTTTATGTCTTCAATAATCAAACAAAGAATGATGCCTAGCTGTAGAGATTGTTTCCCAAACTCCAAATTTGCGTTTTAACTATAAATTGCTATCTCAACTTGTGTCTTCTGCAGACATATTCAATTCAACATATCCCGAAGTGACAACATCAGATCACCTCTTAACCTCATCTTTCTCCACAATAGTATCTAGCTCAATTAACGGCGTCCTAACGCATTGTTTTCAAAGCTGTTACCCAGAGGTTGGCTCTCTTATTTATCACTTCTGGTTTGGTAAAAATCATGTTCTTCATAATATTTAGAAGCTAGTCGCATTTCCAGTCTCTTAGTTTAAGTCCAAAGCATCATCAACTGGATTAATCTCTTAAAGAATCCCTTTGCCTCTAAACTCTGCCATCTCTAATGTACCACAATATTTCCTGAGTTTTGTGGAAGCCAAATATTTTAAAAATAGGCACAATACCCTGAGAGTGACACTATAAAATAAAATAAAATGCCAGGCACAATTAAGCTATGCAATCAAAAATTAATCAAAGACTCTGGATGAACTAGAGCTGGAAAGAAATGTTATGTGATTATATTGGGTTGTATTGCAACTACTACTGTTTTATTCCGAGTTCTTTTATCTCTCATGAAGTAAGAAGTATAATTACCTATAAAGCACTGGCACATAATGGAATAAATAGGAAATATTAAAGCTTTTACCGAAGACTGAAATTCCTGTCCCTTTACTCCCAGCTGATTAACTTGCACTTTCCTGGAAAATTGGTATCAGTAAATATGAACATACTCATCTTCCCTGGATTCTCTAACAAACTGCTAGGAGTATTTACCCACCAACTTCTCTTGCCTCTTTTCTATAGTTTCCCCTGTTGTTGTGAAAGTAAAATTGCAGCTTGAGTACTATTGAGAGGAAGGCATGCTCAGGGGTATTTATCATCTGCAATGTGCAAATTGTAAGTTTAGCTTCTGCTATCCAGGGCATTAGTGTATAAATTTATGTCCTCCATATTTAAACTTTTTACCTTTTTATGTAAACTGCCCATTTTATCATCTAAAGCCTCATATTTTCTCCTCCAAACTACATAATATTTTCTTCTATAAATTAAAATAATGTAACAACAAAAACAATAAGAAAAAGTTCCACTGAGACTGCTACGCCCTGGCACACCTGCTCACCTATTGATTTTGAATGTCATGAGGGAGCCGCCAACTCATGTAGCTTGCACTTGCTCACTACTTTCTTCTTTCACTCTGGTTTCTACTTCCATGACTTGTTAGAAAAGTACTCTTTACCAAACACTGTATCTAACATTATTATTGATTTATAACTCATCGAATCAAGTCATCTTTTTATCAATTCTGATCTTACTTTGCTTTTCTGTAGCACTGGGAATCTTATGACATTTCTTAAATACGTTGTGGAAAATCACACTGCTACCTTATGTTTTAAGTTACTCTTTTTTTTCCTATTTTTTCTTGTGATCAAATATGCATAGTGTTTATGATTTTAATCATTTGTAAATATATAATTCAGTGGAATTAAATACATTCACAATGCTGTGTACTCATCACCACTATTATGCGATAAATATTTTTGTTATTCCAAACATAAACTCTACTCATAAAAAAATAATTATTCCTTTCCCTTCCCTGTATCCCTGGTGACTTCTATTCTGCTTTCTAGCTCTGTAAATTTGTCTATTCTAGGTACCTTATATAAGTTGAACCATATAATTTCTGTCCTCCTGGTTTATTTCCTTTTATTTTATTTTTCTAAATTAAAAAATAAAAGTTATATATATTTATCTTGTACAATATGATGTTTTGAAATATCAATGCATTGTAGAATAACTAAATCAAGTTAATTAACATATGCATTTAAATTATTCATCAAGTTCGGGTTCTAGATGACATTGAAATGTTCAAACTACCAACCCTGTATGCTATTAGTTGAGGTAATAGACTTACTTATTGTGAAGAAAATTGGAGTTATAGTTTCATTTATTCATAGCAAAACATATCATAACTTTTAAAATAAGCCCTTATGTTCCCTCTTCTGCCAAATTATTGAATTGTTAAATTATGTTGTTTCTTTTAATTGTGCATTTTGTCCCCAATGGCCAAACTAGAAATCTTGGAGTAAATCTTGGCTTTTACCCCTCCTGTATCCTGGAAATCATATATTATTCTGCACAAGCCAACCTAGCATTGCTTCCTAAATGGTCATATCCAAAAATATAATCTGTAAATTTAGGAGTCAATCTTTTGCATATGCTGAAATTACAGAAAATTCCTAGGTACACAAATTATTTTACTTATGTTCATCTCCACCCTAGCCTGTTTAGGGTTTCCAGTCTGATCTTGTATTATGTCTAACATAATACTTTATCTACAGTTTCTCTTCATTTCCAGCCATTTGACTACAGCAGTGTTAGTGGAAATAGAGTTAATGAGATAATGTCGAGCATCAGTTAGATGATAGGCACTTACATTACAAATTCTTCCTGTATCTATTAGTTCCAGCAAACAGCTCCAGAGCAGTGTCTCTTGTTGCTGTGACTCCTCCCAAACATTTCTGTCTGTGACAAAAATAAAAATATTTTAACTTTTCTTGTGTGGCTGTTTGCCTTTCTGGTTATATTGTGGGTTTCTAAAAGGTAGATACCATTTCCTAACTTTAGATTGCATTCTTTATAACACTAGTATCCATGCTACACACCAATTTAATAATCTGGATATTGAATAGTAATGAACTGGGAACAAAATATATGTATTAGCTTCCCATTGTTGAGTAACAAAGTGCCACAAATTTAGTAGCTCACGACAAAACCATTTATAATGTCGCATTTTCTTTATAGCAGAAGTCCAGTCTATTGTGGCTGGATTCTCTACTAAGGGTCTCACTGGACTAAAATCAATTATCAGCAAAGGATGCTGCTCTCACCTGGGACTCTAGGTCTTCATTCAGGCACAAGGGTTTTGGTTAGAGTGTATTCCCTCTCACACCTTCTATGCAGTTCTCTCTGTCTTCAAGCACATCAAATCTTTCTCTTGCTTCAAATCTCACCAATTTTCTCTTCTGTGTTTAAGGGTTCGTGTGATTACATTGAGCCCACCAGGATATTAAGATAATCCTCCTATTTTGTAAGACTGCTGGTTAATAACCACAGTTAACATTTGTACCATTTCTATTGTCAGGTAATAAATTCACAGACATAACGCAGAGGACAAAATTCATGGGGGACAGATTCTGTCAACCACAATATACATAAGCTATATATCAATCAAGCAGAAAAGAATACAAAATATATATTACACTATGATTGCAAATATGCAAAAAACTAAGTGGGCGGAGTCAGGAAAATTATTTGAATATTAAGATTTATATAAATTATTATTTTCTATTTAGATATGGCATGTCTTATTTATGAGATAAAATAGAAAAAGTATAAACACTAACATACAATTTAAAGGTTAAAAATATAATTAAGAGAGGGCATGGGAAGTTCCAAGATGGCCGAATAGCAACAGCTCCAGTCTACAGCTCCCAGTGTGAGTGATGCAGAAGATGCGTGATTTCTGCATTTTCAACTGAGCTACTGGGTTCATCTCACTGGGGTTTGTCGGATGGTGGGTGCAGCCTCCATGGAGCATGAGCCGAAGCAGGGCAGGGCATCACCTCACCCGGGAAATGCAAGGGGTCAGGGAATTCCCTTTCATAGCCAAGGGAAGCCATGACAGACAGTACCTGGAAAATAGGGACACTCCCACCCTAATACTGTGCTTTTCCAGTGGTCTTAGCAAATGGCACACCAGGAGATTATATCCCACGCCTGGCTCAGAGGGTCCTATGCCCACGGAGACTCGCTCACTGCTAGCAGAGCAGTCTGAGATCAAACTGCAAGGTGGTAGTGAGGCTGGGGGAGGGGCGTCTGCCATTGCTGAGGCTTGAGTAGGTAACCAAAGTGGCCTGGGAAGATTAAATTGGATGGAGCCTATCGCAGCTCAAGGAAGTCTGCCTGCCTCTGTAGACTCCTCCTCTGGGGTCAGGACATTGCTGAACAAAAGGCAACAGAAACTTCTTCAGACTTAAATGTCCCTGTCTGACAGCCTTGAAGAGAGTAGTGGTTCTCCCAGCATGGAGTTTGAGATCTGAGAATGGACAGACTGCCTCGTCAAGTGGGTCCCCGACCTCCAAGTAGCCTAACTGGAAGACACCTCCCAGTAGGGGCTGACTGACACCTCATACAGCTGGGTGCCCCTCTGAGATGAAGCTTCCAGAGGAAGGATCAGGCAGCAACATTTGCCGTTCTGCAATATTTGCTGTTCTGTAGCCTCCGCTGGTGATACCCATGCAAACAGGGTCAGGAGTGGACCTCCAGCAAGCTCCAACAGACCTGCAGCTGAGGGTCCTGACTGTTAGAAGGAAAACTAACAAGCAGAAAGGACATCCACACTAATACCCCATCTGCACACCACCATCATCAAAGACCAAAGTAAATAAAACCACAAAGACGGGGAGAAACCAGAGCAGAAAAGCTGAAAATTCTAAAAATCAGAGCACCTCTTCTCCTCCAAAGGCAAACACCTCTTTGCTAGCAACGGAACAAAGCTGGATGGAGAATGATTTTGATGAGTTGAGAGAAGGCTTTAGACGATTAGTAATAACAAACTTCTCCAAGCTAAAGGAGGATGTTCGAACCCATCACAAAGAAGCTTAAAATCTTGAAAAAGATTCGACGAATGGCTAACTAGAATAAACAGCGTAAAGAAGACGTTAAATGACCTGACAGAGCTGAAAACCATGGCACAAGAACTATGTGACGCATACACAAGCTGCAGTAGCCGATTCAATCAAGTGGAAGAAAGGGTGTCAGTGATTGAAGATCAAATGAAGCGAGAAGAGAAGTTTAGAGAAAAAAGAGTAAAAAGAAATGAACAACGCCTCCAATTAATATGGGACTATGTGAAAAGACCAAATCTACATCTGATTGGTGTACCTGAAAGTGACGGAAGGAATGGAGCCAAGTTAGAAAACACTCTTCAGGATATTATCCGGGAGAACTTCACCAACCTAGCAAGGCAGGCCAATAATCAAATTCAGGAAATACAGAGAATGCCACAAAGATACTCCTCGAGAAGAGCAATTCCAAGGCACATAATTGTCAAATTCATCAAAGTTGAAATGAAGGAAAAAATGTTAAAGGCAGCCAGAAAGGTCGGGTTACCCACAAAGGGAAGCCCATCAGGCTAACAGTAGATCTCTCGGCAGAAACTCTGCAAGCCATAAGAGAGTGGGAGCCAATATTCAACATTCTTAAAGAAAAGAACTTTCAACCCAGAATTTCACATCCAGCCAAACTAAGCTTCACAAGTGAAGGAGAAACAAAATCCTTTATAGACCAGCAAATGCTGAGAGATTTTATCACCACCAGGCCTACCTCACAAGAGTTCCTGAAGGAAGCACTAAACATGGAAAGGAACAACTGGTACCAGCCACTGAAAAAACATGCCAAATTGTAAAGATCATTGATGCTAGGAAGAAACTGCATCAACTAATGAGCAAAATACCCAGCTAACATCATAAAGACAGGATCCTAAGGTTAATAAAATTATTAACCTTAAATATAAATGAGCTAACTCCTCCAATTAAAAGATACAGACTGGCAAATTGGATAAAGAGTCAAGACCCATCAGTGTGCTGTATTTAGGAGACCCATCTCATGGGCAGAGATACACATAGGCTCAAAATAAAGGGATGGAGGAAGATCTACCAAGCAAATGGAAAACAAAAATAAAGCAGGGGTTGCAATACTAGTCTCTGATAAAACAGACTTTAAGCCAACAAAGATCAAAAGAGACAAAGAAGGCCATTACATAATGGTAAAGGGATCAACTCAACAACAAGAGCTAACTATCCTAAATATATAGGCACCTAATACAGGAGCACCCAGATTCATAAAGCAAGTCCTTAGAGACCTGCAAAGAGACTTAGACTCCCACACAATAATAATGGGAGACTTTAACACCCCACTGTCAACATTACACAGATCAAGAAGACAGAAAGTTAAGGATATCCAGGAATTGAACTCAGCTCTGGACCAAACAGACCTAATAGACCTCTACAGAACTCTCCACCCCAAATCAACAGAATATACATTCTTCTCAGCATCACATTGCACTTATTCCAAAACTGGCCACATAGTTGGAAGTAAAGCACTCCTCAGCAAATGTAAAAGAACAGAAATTAAAACAAACTGTCTCTCAGACCACAGTGCAATCAAACTAGAACTCAGGACTAAGAAACTCACTCAAAACCATTCAACTACGTGGAAACTGAACAACCTGCTCCTGAATGACTACTGGGTACATAACGAAATGAAGGCAGAAATAAAGAGGTTCTTTGAAACCAATGAGAACAAAGACACAGCATACCAGAATCTCTGGGACACATTCAAAGTAGTGTGTAGGGGGAAATTTATAGCACTAAATGCCCACAAGAGAAAGCAGGAAAGATCTAAAATTGACACTCTAACATCACAATTAAAAGAACTAGAGAAGTAAGAGCAAACACATTCAAAAGCTAGCAGAAGGCAAGAAATAACTAAGATCAGAGCAGAACTGAAGGAGATAGAGATATAAAAATCCTTCAAAAAATCAAGGAATCCAGGAGTTGGTTTTTTGAAAAGATCAACAAAATTGATAGACCATTAGCAAGACTAATAAAGAAGAAAAGAGAGAAAGCAAGAAGAATCAAATAAACCCAATATAAATGATGATAAAGGGAATATCACCACCAATCCCACAGAAATACAAACTACCATTAGAGAATACTATAAACACCTCTACGCAAATAAACAAAAAATCTAGAAGAAATGGATAAATTACTGGACACATACACCCACCTAAGACTAAACCGGGAAGAAGCTGAATCCCTGAATAGACCAATAACAGGCTATGAAATTGAGGCAATAATTAATAGCCTACCAACCAAAAAAAGTCCAGGACCAGACGGATTCACAGCCGAATTGTACCAGAGGTACAAAGAGGAGCTGGTACCATTCCTTCTGAAACTTTTCCAATCAATAGAAAAAGAGGGAATCCTCCCTAACTCATTTTACAAGGCCAGCATCAACCTGATACCAAAGCCTGGCAGAGACTCAACAACAAAAAGAGAATTTTAGACCAGTATCCCTGATGAATGTCGATGTGAAAATCCTCAATAAAATACTCGCAAACCATATCCAGCAGCACATCAAAAAGCTTATCCACCACGATCAAGTTGGCTTACCCCTGGGATGCAAGGCTGGTTCAACATACACAAATCAATGAACATAATCCATCATATAAACAGAAATAAAGAAAAAAACCCATGATTATCTCAATAGATACAGATAAGGCCTTCGACAAAATTCAACAGCCCTCATGCTAAAAACTCTCAGTATACTAGGTATTGATGGAACATATCTCAAAATAATAAGAGCTATATATGACAAACCCACAGCCAATATCATACTGAATGGACAAAAACTGGAAACATTTCCTTTTAAAACTGGCACAAGACAGGGGTGCCCTCTCTCATCACTCCTATTCAACATAGTGTTGGAAGTTCTGGCCAGGGCAATCAGGCAGGAGATAGAAATAAAGTGTATTCAATTAGGAAAAGAGGAAGTCAAATTGTCCCTTTTTGCAAATGACATGATTGTATATTTAGAAAACCCCATCGTCTCAGTCCAAAATCTCCTTAAGCTGACAAGAAACTTCAGCAAAGTCTCAGGATACAATATCAACATGCAAAAATCACAAGCATTCTTATACACCAATAACAGACAAACAGTCAAATTATGAGTGAACTCTCATTCACAATTGCTTCAAAGAGAATAAAATCCCTAGGAATCCAACTTACAAGGGATGTGAAGGACTTCTTCAAGGAGAACTACAAAGCACTGCTTAACGAAATAAAAGAGGACACAAACAAATGGAAGAACATTCCATGCTCATGGATAGGAAGGATCAATATCATGAAAATGGCCATACTGCCCAAGGTAATTTATAGATTCAATGTCATCCCTATCAAGCTACCATTGACTTTCTTCACAGAATTAGAAAAAACTACTTTAAAGTTCATAGGGAACCAAAAAAAAAAAAAAGCCCGCATTGCCAAGACAATCCTAAGCAAAGAGAATAAAGCTGGAGGCATCATGCTACCTGACTTCAAACTATAGTACAAGACTACAGTAACCAAAACAGCATGGTACTGGTACCAAAACAGTGATATAGACCAATGGAACAGAACAGAACCCTCAGAAATAATACCACATATCTACAACCATCTGATCTTTGACAAACCTGACAAAAACAAGAAATGGGGAAAGGATTCCCTATTTAATAAATGGTGCTGGGAAAACTGGCTAGCCATACTTAGAAAGCTAAAACTGGATCCCTTCCTTACACCTTATACAAAAATTAATTCACGATGGATAAAAGACTTAAATGTTAGACCTAAAACCTTGAAAACCCTAGAAGAAAACCTAGGCAATACCATTCAGGACATAGGCATGGGCAAGGACTTCATGACCAAAACACCAAAAGCAATGGCAACAAAAGCCAAGATTGACAAATGGGATCTAATTAAACTAAACAGCTTCTGCACAGCAAAAGAAACTACCATCAGAGTGAACAGCCAACCTACAGAATGGGAGAAAATTTTTACACTCTACCCATCTGACAAAGGGCTAATATCCAGAATCTACAAAGAACTTAAACAAATTTACAAGAAAAAAATCAAACAGCCCCATCAAAAAGTGGGCAAAGGATATGAACAGACACTTCTCAAAAGAAGACATGTATGCATCCAACAGACACATGAAAAAATGCTCATCATCATTGGCCATCAGAGATATGCAAATCAAAACCACAATGATATACTATCTCACACCAGTTAGAATGGCAATCATTAAAAACACAAGAAACAACAGGTGCTGGAGAGGATGTGGAGAAATAGGAACACTTCTACACTGTTGGTGGGACTGGAAGACAGTGTGGCGATTCCTCAAGGATCTAGAACTAGAAATACCATTTGACCCAGCCATTCCATTACTGGGTATACACCCAGAGGATTATAAATCATGCTGCTATAAAGATACATGCACGTAGATGTTTATTGCGCCACTATTCACAATAGCAAAGACTTGGAATCAACCCAAATGTCCATCAGTGATAGACTGGATTAAGAAAATGTGGCACATATACACCATGGAATAC